>NW_020172627.1:2088038-2212471 GCF_003031525.2 Neophocaena asiaeorientalis asiaeorientalis
GCCACCAGGGAAGCCCTAGTTTACTTTTTAACTTTTAGCTCATTTCTTCTTATTGCTTAATAATATTTAATTCGGGATGTCCCTGGCTGTCCAGTGGTTAAGACTCAGTGCTTGCACTGCAGGGGGGCGCGGGTTTGATCTCTGGTCGGGGAACTAAGATCCCACATGCCACACACTGTGGCCAAAAATTTAAAAAAAGAAAAAAAACTAAGGAAATTTGAATCAAGCATAGACTTTAATATACCATACTAATATAAAGTATTAACAGGGGAAATTGGGTGTGGGATATATGGGAACTCTTGAAAATTTTATGTAAATCAAACTATTCTAAAAAATAGTTTATTAAAAAACTTTAAAAAAATATGTCCAAAAAGAAGTGGACTAGACTAGCTAGTATGTGCCTTAACATCCATTGTGGAAATAACAGGACAAGTCAACAGTGAAAAACAAGATGAATTTAACATTTTTGTAGACAATAAAATGGGACAAATAGAGAATATATGTTTTCTCAAGTATTTGATTCCTTTGGGGGCAAGAAAACCCATGTAAAATATAAAAAGTAAACATTTTAAACAGTACATTCATAGAAGTAGTCTGTTGTAAAATGCTGTCATTAAAGTGTTTAACAATAATGGAAAACTAAAAAATTCTTCACACATTTAAAAATCCTAGAAAGTATTAGTTTATACACCAACTTTCATAAATAGTACTTATTAAAATTTGCACAACACAGTCAAAGCTGTAACTTACCAGAAAATAGTGCTATATTCTTTATTCCAGGAATAAGGTAGAAATGTCTATGTTACAAAGAAAGAGAAAAACTATAACTAATCTAAAACTTGGGAAAAGAACTGAGAGAACCAAAGGAAAAGAGAAAATGGAAATCAGGAAAAGAAAAGAAAGTGAATACTGGAAATTGAATAAAATTGCACTTATTCCACAATATTTCAGCCAAATTTATATCAACATTACCTTAAGAAAGAAAAGTAAATTAGTAAAATTAGAAATGAAAAGGGAAGTTTAATTCAGAAGAATCTAAAAAATATTATGGAAAGTTAGCAACATGAGTAGAGCCCCAGAGATTTTCTTGGAAAAAATTTCATTTAAATACAGTATTCAGTCATTCAATAAGTATTAACTGAGCGTCTACTAGGTGTCAGGCACTATTCTAAATGCTGTGGACATAGTGTTGAACTAAATATCCCTGCTTTCATTATGTGCTTATATTCTAGAGAAGGGAAACAATAAAAATAAATATGCCAGATGGAGTATTGGTGTTAGGATGTATTCGTTTACTAGGGCTGCCATAACAAAGTACCATAGACTGGGTGGCTTAAACAAGTTTATTTTCTAACAGTTCTAGAAAGCTAGAAGTCTGAGATCAAAGAGTTGGCAGGTTGGTTTCCTCTGAGGCCTCTCTCCTTGGCTTGCAGAGAGCTGCCTTCTCCCTGTGTCTTCACATGATCTTCCCTCTATGGGTATCTGTGTCCTAATCTCTCCTTATGAGGACACTGGTCATAATGGATTAGGGCCCACCTGAATGACCTTATTTTACCTTAACTACCTTTTTAAAGGGCCTATCTTCAATACAGTCACATTCTGAGGTACTGGGACTTAGGACTTAAAACATATAAATTTTAAAGAGACATAATTCAGACTATAACAGATGTTATGTTACAATGTGGTAACACATTAACCCCCGAAGCTCAGTGGTTTAACACGAAGTTTATTCTCCACCCTTGCAAAATTCAGTGAGCCAGGCAACTTCAGGGCAACTGCCTGATAAGGTAACTCAGTGATTCAGTCTGTTTCTGTTGTGTGGTTTGCCAGTGCCACGTGTGGTCTGTGAGATTGCTGCATCAGGGGAAGAGAGAGCTGGAGGGTTGCATGGTGGCTCCAATATGCTCTTGCCTAGAAGTGTAGAAGCACCCTTCTGCTTACAACCCATTGGTCAGAGCTGGGCATATGGCCCTACCTAATTGCAAGAGTTATTGGGGTGGGGAATGGATATTTCATGAGCTGTAAATGTCTCTGCCACAGCTGGTAATAAGTGCTAAAACAAAAACCAAGCAGAGTAGGGTGACAGATATGAGTGTTGTTTTAAAAAGGGCGGTCAAATACAGCCACTATGAGAAAGTTAACATTTAAGTAAAGTCACAAAGGCAGTGAAGAAATGGGGGAAAGTGTTCTTTGCCCGAGGTAATGAAGAAATAGCAGAGAAGCCTGCTGGCTGGAGCAAAGCAAGTGAGGGAGATGACAGGAAATAAAGGGCTATGTCATGGAGGACTTTATAGGCAAGAACTTTGGACTTTATTCTGAACTGGGAAAATATTGGGGGTTTCTATAATGGGATTTAAGTTTTGAAAAATCATGCTGGTGATCACATAGAAAAAAGACTGTAGGAGGCAGGATGGAAGTCAGGAAACAGAAAGGTGTAGCAGTCGTCCATGTGGGGAATCACCGGGCTGGGGCTGGAACTGGGCTGGGATGTTGCACTCTCTTGGATGATTTTCACACACACACCCCCACCCCCCGCCGCCGCCAAACCACCAGCAACATCTCTCCCCCTCCTCACTCTCAGCTTATTTTATTAAACTATGAATAACTGGAAAAGAAATTCCACCTGCATCAAACAAGTCTACCAAGCTATCTGTATCTGCCTACTCGCAATCCTTGTTCACCCATTTCTATTAGCGTATAAATATTTAAACAGAGAAACTTAACGCCCACATCTCTTACCTGCTGTTGTCCCATTCCCCTGCTCCTCTTTACAGCAAAAAGAAATACATCTACTTGCTGTCACCATTTACTATCTCTAAAATCAAGCTTGAAAAAAATAAATTAAAAAAATCAAGCTTGTATCCCCACCACTTTGTCTTAATTGCTCTGTTCTCAAGCTCTCAATGATCTGTAAACTGCCAAATCCAAAGGTCAATTTTCATTTTACTCAACTTCTCAGGACCAATGACACATGCATTTTCTTCTCCCTGAAACATTTTCTTCCTTTCGTCTTTAGGACTCCTCTGTTTTGTTTCTCCTCTTACCTCTGGCTGCTCCTAAATTTCCTTTGCTTATCTTCTAATCTCTGAAGTCTAATCTCCATATGACTAGCCTTTGGATCTCTCTTTTATTCCCCAGCAATTGTGCAATTAATGTCCTAGGTCAGCGACTTCCAGTGATTTTCAAACTGTAGGACAGAACCAGTATTCAGTTAAAAAAATCAGTTGAGTTGGGAGCAGAAGTTTTAAAAAACTGAACAGAATAAAGTGGAAGAGAAAGGGAAGGTAAATTTGCTTCTTGAAACTTTTAAGCTATATATTGATCAATACATGTATTTGGTCAGTATGGAAAATGTATTTTGTATTCTGGGTTGAGGTCAGAAGGTATCAGAGTTAGTGCTCTGTGTGAGCTCATCCAATCCCGTGGCTTTTAATACACTGACCACTGACCAATCAATTTTTATCTCTGTATGTCTCCCCAGAATTCCAGTGAGTCCTGGCTCACCCTAGCATTGCCTCCAGAGTACTGCCTAACCCACAGATCCTTCTGGATCTACAAAAGTTCTTTGCCACTTCCTACTGAAGGATGGCGGATTCCACATGCACGGATCAGCCAACTTTCTTTGCTTCCCAGATAAGGAACACCAATGGAGGATACTGTTCCTGCCTTCGTGGAACATCTGTTGCCAGAGGCAGCAGAAAAGGTTAACCAGGTTGTGGCAACTGGCCTTGTAACCTATTTTCCATAGTAAAAGATGAATGTTGCCGAAGATCCATCACTATATTTTGTACTCTTTGTAGTGCTGCATTCTAGGTGTGTTATAGAAATGAAGAGGATATTTGACCTTGTCCTATTGACGTGGAGGATATTTTGAGTCCACTGTTTTGACCCTGTCAATGTGCTCATGGATAGCTAAGTATGCAAAGTGATTGGAAATGTATGGTGGAGTGTGATTACCCAATAGATCACACCAGGACAACCTAAAAACTGGCATATCTGCAGGTATTTGCTCCCAATTCACTCATGAATTTAGTAAGAAATAATACAAATTATTTATTACACAGCTTATAATGAATATTATGGGAGAAATTGTCAGTGGCTGAGACTTTACTTCTACAAAGTTTGATCTAGGAAAACTACACTTGGTAGAAGTAGTCACTACAAACAAAGTGACAGAGCTATAATCAGGAAAGTTTGATGTGGACAAAAGCTTAATGCCAAATCAAATATTTACTTAGATGTGTTTGTATTTACATATACAAAGACTAATCATGGAAATGATAATAAAATATAATTTAAAATAAAAACTGGAAGTCCCATGAGCCCTCTTCACAGCCTTTCTATGATGGGGGAGATGGTAGGCTGTGGACCTTCATTCACATTAGGGAGCAAAAGTAAACAAAAGTGTTCATTAAGGCAAATCAAACCATTATTGCTTATTCCTCTGCTCTCCCTTTGTTTTCTAGCTTTGGGTAAAGAAGTATTTTCCATTTTTCTTTTCAAGTTCAACATCATAATGCCGGACCGAATTCCCTCCCCCTTCCAAAACAAGAATGATACATGCGGTTAGGCTCAGGGGTCACTAAAGGACGAAGCCGGTGGTGGGTCTTTCCTCTTCCTCGCCCGGGTTGATCAGGGCGCGCCGGCTGCAGCCCATGACCTGGGAGAGCAGAAAGACCGCGCCGACGCCGACGCCCGCCCCCACATCACCGTCGTCGCTGGGCAACGCCTCTGCCCCACCCCGGTCGAGCACGTGACGTGTGCATCACGTGACAGACCAGTCGGCGTCCTCCCGCGGAGGGTTGTAAACAGGCTTAGCGGTGGCCGAGCTGCAGCCCTGCTGCGTCCGCGTCTCCGGCATGCCCGAGGCGGGCGGGGGTTTCACAGGGGGTGTGGCTGCCCGTTGTGCGGTCCGCGACAGGTGGGCGGGTCGGGGGCGGCCGTCGAGGCCCGGGCCTCGCGCCGCCCTGGGCCGGGGCCCAGGCGCCTATCCGGCCGAAAGGCGGCAGCGACCCCGGGCCGTGGGCTCTTCCGCCCCGGTTTTCGAGGCTGCCCTTGGGCCGGGCTGAGCCGGGGGCCGCAGGAGCCATCGGGCGCTGAGGGCCTGGGGCTGCCAGCGTGGAGTCCCAGTTGAAGTCCTGCCCCCGACGGGCTTTGAGACCTTGGGCAAGTCAGCCCTCCCCTTGGCCTGAGTTTCCACATCTGTAAAATGAAAGGATGGACTAGGTGATTTCTGAGGATCTTACTCTTCCGACGTGTGTGATCTCGAGAGAGGCCTGTATACATTGGAAGCTGCCAGAGGGAAAGCATAGGTAGATATTTTGTCTTTTAATTGCTGAGTTTCTGTTTGACTTTCAGTTTTTCACCTGACACGATTTGGATTCTTGTTCACTACGGTGAAGTTTTTAATAGAAAACTTAGAGAAAGTCATAATGGTTTATGTTACTTTTTTTTCTCCCCCCAGGCTTTTAAAAATGCAACGGAACCTTTTTTCTTAAAACCTTGTTTGGAAGCCGAATTTGTCAAAATCAGAATCTTTATCTGCCATACTGTCTTCCTCCCCCCTCCCCGGCTCCCATACCCCTGAGAGAACTAGGTTTGGGAGAAAAGGAGGTCCTGTTTTATGTAGTGAGTGAACATAAACAGAATCTGAGGTGATGGTGTGTAGGCAAAAAGATTATAAGGAGGATTTTTTTTTTTTAAGTTAAGAGAAATACATAGTTTCCTCATTTGTTGTTTTTGAAGACTAGAGTTGGTAAGTTTACTAGAACTCACAGTTTGATATTAAAAGAGGAAAACCATATCCTTTGACAGCTTGTCTGCTTGGTGCTTCTGTGAGGTGTGTGAAAATCAGAGGTCGAATGGACCATGAGTGGAACCCAAGGTGACCTAGTGAAATATGTTTTCTCTTTTGAAAGCAAACTGACTTCCTTGATCTTTGGTTTAGGTAAGTCACTTCCTTCTTGGGGTCACGGTTTCTGCTACAAAGTGAGGAAATTGGATTGATTTTGGCTTCCCTTAGGGTTGCCAGATAAAATACAGGACACCCAGTTAAATATGAATTTTAGTAAACAGTGAATAAGTTTTTAGTATAAAGCGTAGGGCATGCTTTACTAAAAAGTCATTGTTGGGCTTCCCTGGTGGCGCAGTGGTTGAGAGTCCGCCTGCCGATGCAGGGAACACGGGTTGGTGCCCTGGTCCGGGAAGATCCTACATGTGGCGGAGCGGCTGGGCCCATGAGCCATGGCCGCTGAGCCTGTGCTCCGCAACGGGAGAGGCCACAACAGCGAGAGGCCTGCGTACTGCAAACAAAACAAAAAAAAGTCATTGTTTATCCGAAATTTAACTGGGCCGACTGCATTTTTATTTGCTAAATCTGGCAACCCTAGCTCCAACATTTTTGTCTTCTTTAAATTAGTTCCAGGAAGATATTATAGATGCATAGATGGGAGTGAATTCATTAAACCAGTCAAGACCCTTTGTTTGTTATCAGTAGCAGTGTCTAGTTCTTGAAGAACAGCTCTGTTTCACTTTGGTCCCTCCTGCCCCCGCTCCATGTAGCAGTTCTTTTTTGCTATAATCACATAATGTTTAGGTTTATACTCTTGGTGGTAAACAATTTAAATAACTGAAAGAAAAAAAAGTGGCCAAAATTTCTAAAAGTACCAAATTTGAGTCATGAAATGGCATATACTATTTTTTTTTCTAGAAAAGATACTTAACAAACTAAACTTATTCTTTAGTTATCTGATTGACTCAAGACATTTTCTAAAGCAGTGGACTGTTCTGATGGTAAATAATCCTACAGGAAGATCTTAGGCCTTTTGCTTTGGCCACCTGTGAGTATGGAAATGACCAGTGTATGCACTATAAACATTTAGTTTTAACTATTTATCAGTTTTGTCTTTGCTATATTTTGAAGATTTTCAATGTTGAAATTTTTTTGGGGGAGTGTAATTTTTAATTCTTCATTTTTGAGGATTTTTTTAAAAAAATTAGGCCTGATTTAGTTTCTTTGCTCAACTCACTCTGAAATCCCTGAATTTTCTAATTCATGGATTCATTTAACAGTCAACAGAAACAAAAAATCTGAGCGCCGCCTTTGAGCCAGGCTGATGTGATCAGTGTTGTAGTTTTTCAGGTGCTTATTCTGATAGAGGAGTTAAATCACATGCAATCAGGGAATAATGTGTTGAGGGTCTTGAAGTGATAGAAGTGCTACGGAAATTGAGAGGAGAATTAGTGCCCATCTGGTCATTAGATTGAATGGCAGAACTTCATGGAGGGGGTGGTATTTAATCCAGGTCATGGGGGTTAAGTTGGGGTTAGGAAGACAGGCTTAAAGACAGGTGGGAAGATGCAGGAAAGGGCAGGGGAAGCCATCTTCTCAGTTCTACAAAGCATATACTTCGTTGGATTGAAAATAGTTGACAATATTGTTTACGTGTAGTTTTTAATTCACTGTGAATGCGAGCCTGAATTCTCTAGTCTTGCTGCTCAGTTCCTACGGGAGACCTTTTCTCTGGGCCATTCGGTTTCTCCAGAGAATCATCTGTTCTCCCCCTGTGTATTAGTCTTGCTTTTCAAGTTGTATTCCGTAGACTGTTCACGTTGGTATCATCCTGGTGCTTGTGAGAGATGTAGAATCTCAGGCCACATCCCAGGTGTGCCTCGGAACAAGATGGTTTATACGCACAAGAAATGTTGAAAGCACCGGACTGTGCTGTGCTATGGCAACAGCACAATAGCAACAACAAAATATTTTTGTCATGAAAAGTCTAACACAAGTTGGATGTAACTCCTCCATCTGTAGCTATGCCATCTGGCTTCCAAGATGGCAGTGGAAGAGCTGAAGGATCTCAGTGAATGGTTTTAAAGGCCAGGCCTGCAAGTGGCTAACATTACTCTCACCATATTATATTGGTAAGGAATTAGTCACCTTACCTCTAACATAATTGCAAAGGAGGCTGGAAAATGTATTCTTCTAATTTGCCCGGGAACAGGGACCAGTGTAGTGGATAAGTAGCATTGACTCTGCTTCAGTTGGCCATTCTGGTCCCCAGACTGTTTCGTTCTCCCTCCCACATGTAGGGCATGCTAACCCCCTGTACAACCAGCCATTGCCTTCAGTTCAAAGTACAGGCATACCTTGGAGATATTGCGGGTTCAGTTCTAGACCAACGCAATAAAGCAAATATTGAGATAAAGCAAGTCACAATTTTTTTTTGGTTTCCCAGTGCACATAAAAGTTATGTTTATGCTATACTGTAATCTGGTAAGTGTGCAGTAACACTATGTCTAAAAAAGACAATGTACATACCTTAATTTTAAAATACTCTACCGTTAAAATGTGCTTATCATCATCTGAGCCCTCAGTGAGTCCTCATCTTTTTCCTGATGGAGGGTCTTGCCTTGATGTTGATGGCTGCTAACTGATCAGGGTGGGGTGAAGGTTGGGGTGGCTGTTGGAATTTCTTAAAGTAAGCCAGCAGTGAAGTTTGCCATATTGATTGATTCTTCCTTCCATGAGCCATTTCTCTGGTAGCATGCAGTGCAGTTTGATAAATTTCATGCACAGTAGAACTTCTTTCAAAGTTGGAGTCAGTCCTCTCAAACCTTGCCACTGCTTCATCAACTAAGTGTATGTAACATATTAAATCCTTTGTTGTCATTTCAGCAGTCTTCAACAGCATCTTCATCAGGAGTAGATTGCATCTCAAGAAACCACTTTCTTTGCTCATCCGTAAAAGCAACTCATCCACTAAAGTTTTATCAAGAGACTGCAGCAATTCAATCACATCTTCAGGCTCTACTTCTAATTCTTGTTCTTTTGCTGTTTCCACCACATCTGCAGTGACTTCTTCCACTGAAGTCTTGAACCCCTTAAGAACTCATCCATAAGGTTGGAATCAACTTCCAAACTACACTTAATTTTGATATTTGGAACTCTTCCCATGAATCATGAATGTTCTTAGTGATATCTAGAATGATGAGATCCTTTCCAGAAGGTTTTCAGTTTTACCCAGCTGTATCAGAGGAATACAGCTACAGCCTTCTGAGATGTATTTCTTAAATAATAAGACTTGAAAGTCAAAATTACTCCTTGATCCATGAGCTGCAGAATGGATGTGTTAATGGTCATGAAAACACCCATACAATAATCTCATTGTATATCTCACTCAGTGCTCTTGGGTAACCAAGTGCATTTTCAGTGAGCAGTAATATTTTGAAAGGAATCTTTTTTTCTGGGCATTGGGTCTCAACAGTGGGCTTAAAATATTTAGTGACATGTTGTGAAAAGATATGCTGTCACCCAGGCTTTGTTGGTCCATTTATAGAGTGCAGGCAGAGTAGACTTAGCATAATTCTTAGGGACCCTAGGAATTTCGTAAATGACCATTGGCTTCAACTTAAAGTCACCAGCTGCATTAGTCCCTAATGAGAGAGTGAGCCTATCCTTTGAAGTTTTGAAACCAGGCATTGACTTCTCTCTAGGTATGAAAGTCCTAGATGGTATCTTCTTCCAGTATAACACAGTTTCGTCTTCATTGAAAGTCTGTTGTTCAGTGTGACAACCTCATTAATCATTTTAGCTTGATCTTTTGGGTAACTTGCTGCAGCTTCTACATCAGCACTTGCTGCTTCCCCTTGCACTTTGATGTTATGGAGATGGCTTCCTTCCTTAAACCTCATGAACCAGCCTCTGCTAGATCCCGACTTTTCTTCTACAGCTTCCTGATCTTTCTCAGCCTTTATCAAATTGAAAAGAGTTAGGGCCTTCCTCTGGATTAGGCTTTGGCTTAAGAAAATGTTGTGACTGGTTTGATCTTCTATCTAGACCACTAAAACTTTCTCCATATCAGCAATAAGGATATTTCACTTTCTTATCATTCATGTGTTCACTGGAGCGGCATTTTTAATATTCTTCAAGAACTTTTCCTTTGCGTTCATAACTTGGCTAACTGGTGCAAGAGGCCTAGTTTTCAGCCAGTCTTGGCTTTCAACATGCCTTCCTTCTTAAGCTTAATCATTTCTAGCTTTTAATTTAAAGTGAGAGGACTCTTTGTTTCATTTAAACCATCCCTTCTCTTGAGGATTATTAACTGGACTACTTTCACTATTGTGTGTCTCAGGGAATAGGGAGGCTTGAAGAGAGGGAGAGAGACAGGAACAGCTGGTTTGTAGAGCAGTCAGAACATACACAACTTTTATTGATTAAGTTTGCCATCTCACATGGGCATGGTTCATGGCATCTAAAAATTAAAATAGTAACATCAGAGATTACACTGATCACAGATCACCGTAAAAATACAAGAATAGTGAAAAAGTTTGAACTATTTTAAGAATTACCAAAGTGTGACACAGAGGCACAGAGGACACAGAGTGAGCAAATGCTGTTGGAAAAATGGCGCCGATAGACTTGCTCAATGCAGGGTTGCCACAAACCTTTAATTCGTAAAAAATGCAATATCTGCTAAGTTCCAGTAAAATGAAGAACAATAAAATGAGGTATGCCTGTATGGGATCTCTGAGTGGTGCCAGGCTATCTTATCAGTTCCAGATAAGCCTTTCTTGTTCAAATGAATTAACAAAACACTATTTATTACCCTCCTCACCAAAGTATTATAATAAGGGCACAACATGACTAGTAAACAGTAGCATTTGGAAGGTGAAGCACAGACACACAGTATTTACTCTTCTGTAGCAGTTCTTTAATGTTTATGGACAGATAATAAAGGAAGGTTCCCTTCCCTGGAAGGGAAGGATGTTTCTTGATTGGACTCTGATTTTGTTCCCTGGGAGAAACACTCACATCCTTTTTTCTCCATGGCTCCAGGGAACATCCTTAGGGTTCTTCTTTTTCCATTATTTTTTTTGCTCACACCCTGTGTCCAGAATTGATGCTGTCCTGGGTATCATGCAGTTTGCCTGTTTGTAGAAGGTTGGACTCCCAGAGGTTGTTTTTAAGTCTTGAACAGACATTCCAAATCTGGGCCTGTTGTTTTTCTGCCAATACATTTCCTACAGAAACTTAGCAGACTCTTAATCCATATGCTTTCAGTCAATTCAGAGTACCAATAACCAAATAAATTTTTGATTTTTGCTAGAAACAGCCAATAATAACCAGCCTACACTGTAAAGTTTCATTTTCCAGTTTTTCCCCATACAGTTTTAAAGTCATCATGTGTGTGATTTGCCTTCTGAGTTACAGCCATCAACAGGTTTTGTAACCATTTTTCTACTGCATAAGGTGAATCATCATCTTTCCCTTCTCTGATATGAAATTCCTCATTGCGTACAGAGTGGTGACTAAGAAAAATGCAACTTGTTGAGGTTTTTGTTATGATAGCATCCCACTTCTGGTAGCGGTTTCTGTTGGAGAGGTGGCCAAGGAACTAGTTGTTTTATTTGTAGAAGTTTCTCTCTATTTTTAGCCAGTATTTTACTACTACTCAAAACCTGAGACCTGAGCTCTTTGGCATCCTATAGGCAAATTAGCTCATTTTGTATATTTATTATTTCACATTTTATTGTGGCTTTCTCCACTTTGCTAAATTAATTAGTATTCCCATATTTTCTGTCTTTAAAAAACAGTTGAAATCTTTTTTGTCTGCTTGGGTGCCATCTCTCCTCACTTGTGGCCTTGTGATTTATGTCTTTTTTTTCCCTTTTTCTTAAATTTAATTTTTCATTTTGAGATAACTGTAGGTTCATATGCAGTTGTAAGAAATAATGTAGAGGGATCCCATTTAACCTTTATACAGTTTTCTCCAAAGTTAACAGCTTGCAAAATTGTAGTACAATATCACAACTAGGATATTGACATCTTTATAGTTAAGATGCAGAATATGTCTGTCACCACAAGGATCCCTCATGTTCTTTTTTAAAAATAATTAATTAATTAATTTTGGGCTGCGTTGGGTCTTTGTTGCTGCGCGCGGGCTTTCTCTAGTTGCGGCGAGTGGGAGCTACTCTTCATTGCTGTGCACGGGCTTCTCATTGCAGTGGCTTCTCTGGTTGTGGAGCAAGGACTCTAGACTTCAGTAGTTGTGGCATGCAGGCTCAGTAGTTGTGGCTCGTGGGCTCCAGAGCGCAGGCTCGGTAGTTGTGGCGCACGGGCGTAGTTGCTCTGCGGCATGTGGGATCTTCTTGGGCCAGGGCTCAAACTCATGTCCCCTGCATTTTGGCAGGCAGATTCTTAACCATTGCGCCACCAGGGAAGTCCCCCTCATGTTGTTCTTTTATAACTAACCCCACTTCTCCCTGCTCCCACTGCCTTCTTAACCCCTGGCAACCACTAATCTGTTCTCCCATTTCTATAATTTTGTCTTTTCAAGGATATTATATAAATGGAATTATACATTATGTGATCTTTTTGGATTGGCTTTTCTCACTGAGCATAATTCTCTGGAGATTCATCATTGTTGTTTCATGTCCAAATAGTTCTTTTTTTATTCCTTTTATATTGCTGAATAGTATTCTGTGGTATGAATGTACCATAATTTGTTTAATCACTTACCTGCCAAAGGACATCTAGTTGAATAAAGCTATTATAAACATTTGTGTGCATGTTTTCCTGTAACCATATTACTTCATTTCTCTGGTTATAAAACTCCTGGAGTTGCTGGGCTGTATGATATTCACATGATATGTTTTAGGAAATTGCCCAAGTGTTTTCCAGAGTACCATTTTACATTCCTACCAATATGGAAAGGATGGTTCAATTTCTCCTTATCCTTGCCCACATTTTGCTATTGGCACCATTTTTAATTTTAGTCATTCTAGTAGATATGTAGTGATAACTTCATTGTGATTTTAATTTGCATTTCCCTAATGGCTGGTAAGGTTGAACGTATTTTCATGTGTTTATTTGCCACTTGTATATTCTCTCAGCAAAAGTCTCTTCATGTCTTTTGCCCATTTACTAATTGGATTTTTGTTGTTGTTGATTTCTAAGAGTTCTTTATATATTTTAGATACTAGTCCTTTGTCAGATATGTGGTTTGCAAATATTTTCTCCCACTCTGTGGCTGATCTTTTCACCCTTTGAAGAACAAAAGTTTTTTATATTTATGAAGTTCAATTTATAAACTTTTCCAATTGGGAATCAAGGCTTTGGTGTCAAGTTTAAGAACTCTGTCTAACTCTAAATCCTAAAGCTTTTTTTTTTTAATGCTTTTTCTCCCCTGAAAGCTTTTAGGTTATACATTTAAGTTCATGAACTATTTTGAGTTAATTTTTGTGTAAGGTGTTGAAACTTCATTTGAGGTTCATTCTTTTCCCCTTATTGCTCTGGCACCATTTGTTTAAAAGTTCTCTTTCCTTCACTGAATTGCTTAATTAAAAATCATTTTGGCATATTTGTGTGGGTCTATTCATGGGTTCTCTGTTCTTTTCCACTGAATTATATGTCTGTCTCTCTGCCAGTATCATGCAGTCTTGATAGTAGCTCTATAATAAGTCTTGAAATCAGTAGAGTGATTCTTCCCATTCTCTTCTTTTTTGAGTGTTTTAGGGGCTTCCCTGGTGGCGCAGTGGTTGAGAGTCCGCCTGCCGATGCAGGGGACGCGGGTTCGTGCCCCGGTCCGGGAAGATCCCACATGCCACGGAGCGGCTGGGCCCGTGAGCCATGGCCGCTGAGCCTGCGCGTCCGGAGCCTGTGCTCCGCAACGGGAGAGGCCACGGCAGTGAGAGGCCCGCATGCCGCAAAAAAAAAAAAAAGAGTGTTTTAGCTTTTCGCATATGCATTTAAAAATAGTCTTGTCTATGTCTACAAAAGTCTTTAAAAGATTTTGACAAGAACCTTTTTTTTTTTTTTTTTTTTTTTTTTTCAGGGAAGCCCTTGACAAGAATCTCGTTAAGCTTGTGTATTAATTAGGGAATAATAGACATTTTTACTTTGTTGACTCTTCCAGTCCATGAACGCAGGTATATGCATCTTAATTTATTAGTTTATTCTCTAATTTCTTTCATGAGCATTTTATAGTTTTCAGCATAAAAGATCTTTGTTACATTTACACCTAAGTATGCCGTATTTTTTCATGATTGTAAATGGTGTTGTATTTTTAATTTCCTTGTCCTTGTTTTCATTGTTTGTATTAGAAGTATGACTAATTTTTGTATGTTTATCTTATATACTACAACTTTGCTGAATTCACTTATTCTGCGAGTATTTTTTGTAGATTCCTTGGGACTTTCTGTGTCATCTGAAAATAGGTACAGTTTTCTTTCTTTCTAAGCTGCATGCCTTTTGTTTCTTTTCTTGCCTTACTCCATTGGCTAGAACTTCCAGCAGTATGTTGTAAATAAGAGTTGCCTTTTTCCCAGTCTTAGGGGCAAAGCAATTGTTTTCTTATCATTAAGTATAATATTAGGTGTAGGGTTTTTTTTTTGTAGGTGCTGTTTTTCAAGTTAAGGATGTTCTTTTTTATTCCTATTTTTCTGAGAGTTTTTTTTCTTAAATCGTGAATGGGTGTTGAATTCTGTCATATGCTTTTTCTTTGTTCATTGGAATCATATGATTTTATTCATTAGTCTCAACATAGTAGATTACATTGATTACTTTCCTTTTTTAAAAAAAATTTTATTGGAGTATAGTTGATTTATAATGTTGTGTTACTTTCTGCTGTACAGCAAAGTGAATCAGTTATACATATACATATATCCACTCTTTTTTAGATTCTTTGTCCATATAGGTCATTACAGAGTACTGAGTAGAGTTCCCTGTGATATACAGTAGGTCCTTATTAGTTATTTATTTTATATATTATAGTGTGTATATGTCAGTCCCAATCTCCCAATTTATCCCTCCCCCTGATTAATTTTCAAAAATTGAAAAAATTCTTACATCCTTGGAATAAGCCTCACTTGGTCATGGTTTATAATTCCTTTTATATTTGCTGAATTCTGTTTGCTAATATTTTAAGGATTCTTTTTTCTGTTTAGAGAACTTCCTGTAGCTTTTTCACCCTTTGGGGGTACATCTACTGGTGACACCGTCTCTTAGTTTACTTTTGTCTCAAATGTCTTGATGTCCCCTTCCTTTTTGAAGCATTCTTTTTTTCGGATATAAGGTTCTGAGTTGACAGTTCTTTTCTTTCAGTCCTTGAAAGGTGTTGTGTCTTTCCTTCTGGCCTCCCTGATTTTTCATGAAATATTTGCTGCCATTTAAATGATGTTTCCCCTGTAGGTAAGGTGTTATTTCTCTCTCACTGCTTTCAAGATATATATGTTTTTCTTTAGTTTTCAGAAGTTTGACTGTTCCATATCTTGCTGAGGATTTCTTTGAGTTTATCGTGTTTGAGGTTTGCTCAGAATCTTGAGTCTGTAAATACATCTTTTGCCAAATTTGGGAATCTTCAGCCATTATTTCAAGTACATTTTCAGCTCAGCTCTCTCTGATGACATGAATGTTAAATCTTTAGTTATAGACCCACAGGTGCCTGAGGTTCTGTTTATTTTTCTTTTTCAGTTTATTTTTCTCTTTGACATTCAGATTGGGTAGTTTCTATTGGTCTGTCTTCTGGTTCACTGTTTTTTTCTGTCCCCACCATTCTGGTGAGCCCGTCTCTTGGTTTTTGTATTTTGGTAATTGTATTTTTCAGTTCTGAAATTTCCTTTTGGCTCTTCTTTATACCTTTGCCGAGACTTTTTTTTTTTTTTTTTTTTTTTTTTTTTTTTTTAGCGCCATGTGGGATCTTCCCAGACCGGGGCACGAATCCGTGTCCCCTGCATCAGCAGGCGGACTCTCAACCACTGCACCACCAGGGAAGACCCGAGACTTTTTTTTTTTTAACCAAGACACAGCAGTGGTGGGGATGAAAGTCCCAGCTACCTACTCAGCCTCCTTTGATACCGTCCTGATGGGGATGTTGGGATGCTTTGTTACATCTTGGTGAGAGAAGATGTCTAGTCTACCCTTGGTCTTTGCTGGCATGGGTAGGGGTGTGGCCACAGGTTTTTTTTCCTGTGGTATTTGGCTGGAGTAGGGTGATTGTTTTCTCCTTTTTTTTTTTTTTTTGTCTTTCTAGGCTGACCCTTTCCTACTCCTTTGGTTATTAGAAAGAGCAGGCTTTTCTTGGGGCTTTTTTGTTTGTTTACACTTCTTGGTGTTTCTGGATTTACCAGTTCTTCAGCTCCAAGTTTGGATTATATGAGGCAAAAAGAAAACCCAGGAAATTGAACACCATGTCTTTCCTTGAATCCTGAGGTCCCTAGCTGGTATGCCTCCTCCTTTCTGCCTTTCAGAGTCTTGTATTATTTTTACTTATAATGTGCAGAGTTTTTACTTGTCCTTAGTGGAAAAATAGGGAAAAGTACATTAACTTCCCAGAAGTGTAAGCTGCTTCTTTTTAAAAAAATCCTTTTATTATCATTTTAATAGAGCCTTGGTGGAAGAGGAACTAAACCTAAGTATTCAGTCCACACCTTTATTACTTTTTAATATTTTATTTCATTTGTATGAGTTAGGCAGATTGAATATGTTATTTGCTCAGTGCTTGTATTGTTCATGGCACACAATCACGTGGAAGAGCCTTTGGAAATAATTGAGAGCATGAAGCTTTGCTTGGCTAAGGTTTCTCAAAAAGCTCCAAGCCATAATGAGTTCCTTCTGTGTTGCTCCCAGAAAGATTAGTTTGCTTCTTGGTGAATTTCTTTAGGGTAGTTGATGTAGAAGATGATACTTTAATACTGTAACCTAATTTTTAAGTTTAAATTACCTTTTTATTTTATGCCAGGAGGCTACATACTGTAAATCTTTAAATTTAACTTGATTTGTTAAAAATTAATTTAAATATGTTCTCAGGAAAGATATCTTTATATTAGATTATATCAAAGCATTAAAAATTTAAAGAATCACTGAAAGTCTTAAGTTTGTTAATTCAGTTGTGATAGTGTTAGGAATGTTCTAGTGCTTACCCAGATTGCATAGCAGTTAAGGATATGGCTCTGGAGCCAGCTTCAGTGCTTAATGATGACCTTGGGCCTGGATCTCTTCATCCATAAAGTGTGGATGATCACAGTTACACTACTTCATAAAGTGATGGTGATGATGTGAGTCGTTTTTAACTTATTAAAACTAAAAATATTTTTCTATTTTATCATAAAACTTTAAAAATGTCAATTCTATTAGTAACAGCATCTAATACAACTTTGAGATTAGACTTAAGAGATTAGACTTAAGAGTTAGGAAACCTGAGTTCCACCCCCAGCTTTCCTGAATAGCTGCTTGACTTTTGCCAAGCAGCCTTGCTTCATCCCTTTCTGCCTTATTTTACTCATTTATAAAAGTAGGGTTGAGTTTGAACTGGTTGATCTCTAAGATTCCTTCTCTTTCTTCCATTCATTTTTTGTCTCACTGAATCATAATTGAGCTAGTTATAACACAGTTCATGAGGAGAACACATTTTACAACCAGGAGAAGAAAAAGGATTCGGGTGGGGAGGGCAGGATAATTTTACAGAAACTTTTAAGTGCTGATACATTGAGAATAATTAAGTTTGTTTCACTCAATTCTAATCGAGGGCAAAACTAATGCCTGTGGATGGAAGGGTGGCGCTCTTGGAAAATCATCACTGGATGCTAAAACGTGTGGGTGAATATTCGATGAGGAACAGGATAAGGTGGCTCATCGAAATGGGCCACCTTAAGTGCTGGATGCTTCCTAACACTGAAAGGACAAAAGTCAAGGTCAGACTGACAAATGATAGAGTCAGGTCGAGATTATTTAAATCTCAGCCAGGGATGGTGCTGGATGACTTCTCTAACTTTCTGGCCTCCCATGGGTAGAAATCATGACATGATAAAGTTGTTAAAATAATCAAGAAAAAACATATTGTAATGTGACACAGAGGTCACTAACTTTAACTGAATTATAATAATGACAATTCATATAATAAATTCCTTTTTATTTGCAGTTTGTTTTTGGTTGAAGTGCAGACTGAGTACTTTTTGTTCTCAGTTTTGAAAATGTTGCTTCTCTTAACTCTTACGTGGTTTTTGATGATTCATGTGGGGAAAGGAGCACTATTACTTTCTTCTTTTTGAATGACCTTTGATTTTTTTTTAATGTCTTTGTTGGAGTATAATTGCTTTACAAGGTTGTGTTAGTTTCTGCTGTATGACACAGTGAATCAGCTATACATATACATGTATCCCCACAGCTCTTCCTCCTGCGTCTGCCTCCCACCCTCCCTATCCCACCCCTCTAGGTGGTCACTAAGCACCGAGCTGATCTCCCTGTGCTATGCAGCTGCTTCCCACTAGCTATCTATTTTACATTTGGTAGTGTATATATGTCCATGCCACTCCCTTCGTCCCAGCTTACCCTTCCCCCTCCCCGTGTCCTCAAGTCCATTCTCTACGTCTGCGTCTTTATTCCTGTCCTGCCCCTAGGTTCTTCAGAACCATTTTTATTTTTAGATTCCATATATATGTGTTAGCATACGGTGTTTGAATGCGTGCCACTTTTCTTTTAAGCTAAGCTGGGAACTGTGAGTTTGGGTTCTTAGGTCCTTGAGATATGCAGCTAAATTTGTCATCAGCTATGTGGGTGCATTGCCAACTTCTCTGGAGATGTTTACCAGTCTGGGCAATTTTGATAGTATTATCTTCTTACAGTTTCTGCTGTGAGGCAGTCTTTGAAGAAATATATGATATGTGGCAGAGCAAGCCGTTGGGGAGAAAAAGGTATTCTTATTACTTTTATTAAATTATAATGTTCTTGTTCCCAGCTCCTGCGGTAGAATTTTGGTCCAAAGGAACAACTATCTCATCCTGCCTTAGCATCTGGTTGAGGAGGTTGTGTGTGTGTGTGTGTGTGTGTGTGTGTGTGTGTGTGTGTGTGTGTGTTTATTTCCTAAAATACTTCAGGTCTCCTTTACGCACTCTGTGTCCTGGTCTGCAGCGCTGCTGACATTTGTGTGTGGGTAGTTTGTCGTGGGAGCTGTCTGGTGCAGTTTAGAATGTTTAGCAGCTTTCTTGGCCTCTTCACACTAGATGCCAGTAGCCTCCCGGCAGTTCTGGCAACGAGAAATACCTCTAAGACATTGCCAAAAGTCTCCTGGGGGGCAAAATCACCCTGGTTGAAAACCACTGACTTACGAATGCCTCTCAGCCAGCCCCCTGCCACAGTTGTGACCATCCTACTCCCATCTGGTTTCTCCATGTTGCCAGCCTTGGTCACAGCCTCTTCCTCCTAATTGTGCTCTGCTCAGGTAGTTAGGTGGAAAGTTGCCAAGTGGAAGGTGGAATCAGTGGGGAATAGGGCTGGAGTCAGGTGTGGCCCTGGGTAGTGGCTGAGCACTGCAACATGCAGATGGGTGTGTTTTTTGGTGGCAGCTAATGATTAGACTTAAAAACAAATGTTCTTTGACATGAAACTGAGCTGACAATGACACCGGTGGTCCTAGCGTACAACACTAATCAGGTATGTGATGTCTTCATGTTGTCTGAAGCCTGCCTTGGGAGTCTGGAGTTTCAAAAGAAAGCTCTTTTCCCCTCAATGTTTTTATTTGAAAGAAGCAAAGAAAAGAGAAACTGCATCTTGGTGAACTTCCTTATTCAATTTAGATTTCCATTTTGAGGTGACTTTAGTAGCTAGAGTCAGTAATTTTTTTACATGTATGAAATGAGGTGGAGGAATTTGTAAATATGAAGCATCAAGTGTTTAATGAGTGCATCTGGGGGGGTGGTGCCACGACCTCAAGAAATGCTCAGAGTGCCGAGGGAGTGAGACAAGGTAATTGCAAATGATACCACCATGTAAGGAATGGTAGCTCTGTCTTGGGTGGGGGCAGGTGGTGAGGGGTGGGCAAGGAGAGATCTCACAGATAAACTCGAGACTGGAACAGGTGTTCACAGTCCTTGTTTTATTCATTTTCAAACAATCAATTTTCATTATTAGTACTTTTTTCTAGGCTTTACTGATGGTTTTTTATCTAATCAAGGTCATCCTGAATGCCCATTTTTATAAGTTTTATTCTCTTAACATTCATTGCATGACATTTTCCATTTTTAGCAACTCTTAAGGACTGCATGTTGCATTTTATGGTTATATCCCAATTTATTTAACCATTTCCCTGTTGCTTAACATATAGCTTATTTTAAAGAACTTTGCTACTGTAAATATCCTTTGATGAGTAACTTTGGGCATACGTTTGAATCCACAGTTCAGATGATTTCTTTTTTTTTTCCTTGCGGTACGCGGGCCTCTCACTGTTGTGGCCTCTCCCGTTGCGGAGCACAGCCTCCGGACGCGCAGGCTCAGCGGCCATGGCTCACGGGCCCAGCTGCTCCGCGGCACGTGGAATCCTCCCGGACCGGAGCACGAACCCGTGTCCCCTGCATCGGCAGGCGGACTCCCAACCACTGCGCCACCAGGGAAGCCCCAGATGATTTCTTTAGGACAGTGTCATGAACCTGGGTGAAGTGGTATGGATATTTTTAAGGCTCTTGGCTTATATTGCTGAACTGCATTGCTGAAAGTTCCTAATTAACATTCCCACTAGCAGGGTGTTGAGTGGCCATTTTAGGGCATTCTTGCCAATGTTGAGTGTTTTAAAAAAGAAAATAACTGACTTAACAGGTGGAAGACATCTCATTGTCATCTTCCTTTGCCTGTTTAAATTATTAATGAAGTTTATTTTTTGTTGTTGCTGTTTTTCTTTTTCCTTTAAAAGTACATTAGGCTCTTTTGCGAATTGGCTGTACATGTTGTTTTCCCATTAATCTTTTGGGGTGTTACTCCTTTTCTTCTGATTCCTTTATAAAATTTATTTATATGTTGAAGGAAGTGACCTTTTCTGTCGTGTTTGGCGAAACACTGTTCCAATTTTATGATTACGTCTTTTGCTTTATGTGTGACTTTTAATTTTGATATGATTTCAAATTTAGAGAAGGAGTGTAAGAGTACAAAGAGTTACCATATATCCTTTACTAAGATTCACCAATTGTTATAAATTTACCCCATTAGCTTTATCACTCTCTCTCTATGCATATATAAATGCATTTTTTTCTGATTCATTTGAGTCTACGTTGTGTATACCCTAAGACCTGGGGCGTTCTGTTATATGAGCATAGTAAAATTTAATAATTAATACAGTACTGTTGTCTAACTCACAGTTCATATAGCATTTTCAACAGTTGTCCCTATAATGTCCTTTATTGCTCTTGTGTTTTCTCTGTCCAGTGTCCAATCCAGAATCATGCTGAATTTAGTTGTCATGTTTATTTAGTCTCTTTTGATTTGGAATAGTTCCTCAACCTGTCTTTGTCATTCTTGATATTAACATTTTTGAAGACTGTGGACCAGTTTTTTTGGGGTTTTTTTCCTAGAATATCCCTCAATTTGCATTTGTCTGAAGTTTCCGCATGGTTAGAGTCAGGTTATACATTGTAGATGGAATAACACAAAAGTGATTTTTATTGTTCTCAGTGCAAGACAGTTTAGAGCCACCTGACGTTAGTTTGTTCCAGTATTGGTGATAACTTTGGACCCTTGGAGAAGTTGATATTTGCCAGATTTCTCTACTGCCAAGATACAGATTTTCCCTTTGAAGTTAATAACTATTAACACTATATAAATATCCTGTTCCTCATCGAATATTCACCCACACGTTTTAGTATCCAGTGATGATTTTCCAACTCCATACTTCCTTCTGTATTTATTAGTTGGTGTTCTGCTGTAAAGAAGAGCTCCACACCCTTTATTTATTTGATTATTTATTTGAATTATTCATAGATCTGTTCTTATTTAGTGGCCTATGATTCATTACTCTAATTATTTTGATAATTGTCCCAGACTTAGTCAGTGTGAATCCTTTCAAGCTGGCTTCTGTCTCCTTTTTATATGTCACCATAATTCTTTGAACATTTTTTTGCTTTCTGATGCAACAAGGTGCTCTGGGCTCATTTTATGTGCCTCAGCCCTCAAATCAGCTTTTCTCCAGGGAGCCTTGTTCCTGTTAGTGGGGAACAAGATCTGGGTGCATGTTGGGTACAACTAGCGTGTCATTACTTCTACTCCCTTTCTGTGGACAGAGCTAAGATATGTTTGTGTGTGTATGTAAGACACACATGCACATGCACAGATATATCTGCATTTTTTACTTATATATATTAAAAACTGTGATTTTGTATTGATACTACTAATGTTAATCCAACACCACGGGGAGACATTCTGGTGTCCCTCCTTATGTTGAATTTTGTCATGTGCTTTTGCATCTTGCTTACACACAGGGTGTAAAGGTATTCTCCTATGTTTATTTCTAGGAGTTTTATAGTTTGGGCTTTTAGGTTAAAATTAAGAGGTACAAACTTTCAATTGCGAAATAAATGACTCACAGGTATGAAATATACAGTGTGGGGAATATAATCAGTAATTATATAATATCTTTGTGTGGTGACAGATGACAACTACACTTACCATGGTGATCATTTTGAAATGTATAGAAATATTGAATCACTGTGTTGGGTACCAGGAGCCAACATAGGGTTGTAGGTCAATTATACTTCAAAAACAAGTTCATAGAAAAACTCGTAGAAAACAAACTCATAGAAAAAGAGATGAGATTTGTTGCTATTGGAGGCGGGGGTGGGGGAAAAATTGGATGAAGATAGTCAAAAGGTACAAACACTCATGTATAAGATAAATAAGTACTAGGGATGTGATGTACAACATGATAAATACAATTAACACTCCTCTGTGTTATATATGAAAGTTGTTAAGAGAGTAAATCCTAAGAGTTCTCATCACACGGGAAAAATATATTTTTCTATTTCTTTAATGTTGTTATCTGTGTGAGGTGGTAGATGTTCACTAAACTTATTGTCATTTTATGATGTATGTAAGTCAAATCATTATGTTGTACACCTTAAACTTACACAGTGCTGTATGTCAATTATATCTCAATAAGACTGGAAGGAAAAAATAGATGTGTGTACTGAACTAAACTTTTGAAGTTTACTGTCTCATGAAAATTTGCTGCTTTGAAACTGGCTTGGAAAAATAACATATTAAAAATAAAAGTCAGAGCATGGAACTTTTTCTGTTTTGAAGTCAGAAGACTGTTCTTCAAAATAAATGCATCAGAAAATTTAAAAAAAGATCTATGATCCATCTCAAATTATTTTTTGTTCATGATGTCAGATTAAGGGTTAAAGTTTATCTTTTTTTCTACATGGATATCCAGTTGTTCCAGCACTATTTGTTGAAAAGGATTTCCATTCCTTATTGAATTGCTTTGATGCCTCTTTTGAAAGTCGGTTGACCATGTAAGTGTGAGTCTATTCCTGGACTCTCTGTTGTGATATGTTTGTCTGTCCTTAGGCCAGGACCATACTTTGATGATTACTGTGGCTTTATAATAAGTCTTGAAGTGTAGGTAAGTCCTTCAACTTATTTTTTTTGAAAATTGTTTTGGCTGTTTTAGATCCTTCGCATTTTCCTATACATTTTAGAATCAAATGGCCAATTTCTACAAAAACATCTGGTAGGAATATGAATGGACTTCTCATTTGGGCAGAATCAACATCTTTATAGTAGTGAATTTTCCAAATTACAAACAAGGTGTATGTCTCTGTACAGTTAGATATTTAATTTCTCTCAGCAGTGTTTTGTAGGTTTCAGTATATGAGACATGCGTGTCTTTCATTAAGATTATTCATAATTAATCTTCTCTTTGACATTAAGATAAATTTTTAAAATTTCACTTTCATTTTGTTGCTATTATGTAGAAATACATTTGGATTTTGTGAAATGACCTTGCATCCTGCAGCCTTGCTAAATTGACTTAATCTGGCTAGACTAATTTAGATTTCCTAGAAATTTCTATGTTAGTAATTATGTACTCTGTGAAAAGAAACAGTTTTATACCTTCCTTTCCAATTTTTAGGCCTTATGTTTCTTTTCCTTGCCATATTACACTGGCTAGGACCTTCTGTCCAGTTGTTGAATACGAGTGGTAAGAGTGGGCATTCTTGTCTTGCTGCCAATCAAGTGGGGAGGGCCTCAAGATTTCACTATTAAGTATGTTATTTGCTGTAGATTTATATGATTGAGGAAATTTCTCTGTTTCTAGTGTGCTGAGGGTTTTTATTTTTTAGGCTCAGAATGGATGTTGATTTTTGGCAAGTGCTTTTGTTGCATCTGTTATTATGTTACATGACACTGACTTTGAGATGTTAATCCAACTTTATATTCCTGGGATAAACCCCACTTGGTCATGATATATTACTCTTTTTTAAGTTGCCAATTTTTCCGTTAGTTCGCCAAGGATGTTTTCATCTGGGTTCATGAACTATGTTCATGATTTGTAGTTTTTTGTAATTTTTTTTGATTTTGTTTATAGGTTTATGCAGAGCATCTAAAATGAGCTGGGAATTGTTCTCTTCCTTATTGTTTGATAGAATTCGCCAATGAAACCATCTGAGCTTTGAGTTTTCTTTTCCCAGAAGGGTATACTAACCAGTTCAATTTGTTTAATAGATATATGGCTATTCAGGTTTTTAAAATTTCAGCTTGTGTCAGTTGTGGAAAGTTGTGTTTCTCTTTTTCCATTCTCTTTACTTTAGACCTGTGTCTTTATATTCAAAGTGTATCTCTTGTAGGGTATGGTTGGGTCTTGGTTTTTGTGTTTTTTGTTTTTCTTTCTCCCCATTCTGACAAGCTCTACTTTTTAATTGGAATATTTAGTCCTTTTATATGTAATATGTTGAATACTTACTGATACACAGTTGATTCTCATTATTCATGGATTATATATCTGCAAATTTGCCTACTCACTAAAACTTAATTCTGATCCTAATGTCAGTGCTCACAATGCTCTTAAGGTCATTCACGGACATGCACAGAACAGTGAGATTTTGAGTCATCTAGTATGCAGGCTCCCAACTGAGGTTGAAAAGTCGAACTCTGCCTTCTCGTTTCATTTCTCATACTGTAAACATGTGTCCTTTTTGTGATCTATTCAGTGCCATGTTTTTCACATTTTTGTGCTTTTTTGTATATTATATCACTGTTTAAAACTACCCCTAAGTGTAGTGCTGAGGTGCTGTCTAGTGTTTCTAAGTAAAGAAGGCTGTAATATGCCTTACAGAGAAAATAGGCATGTTATTAGATAAACCTCCTTCAGGCAGGAGTTAAAGTGCTGTTGGTCATGAGTTCAGTGTTAATGGATGGACAAAATATATTTGCTAAATAAGGTGTCTTTAAACAGAAACAAACATAAAACAACGTTATGTATTGATGGTTGACTAAAGTGTTGTGACCAGAGGCTCCCAGGAACCTAACCTTGTATTTCCCCTAGGAGCAATGGTTCTGTATTCACTAATTCCACGCTCGTGGCAACTTTATAGAACATAACTGTGCACATTGAGAACTGGCTGTAGTTAGGTTTAGATCTTTCTTTTTTTCTTTATCTGTTACTCTTTTATTCCATTACTCTATTGACTTTTATCATGTTCCATTTAATAACTTTTTTTTAGTGGTTGCATTTGCAATTGCAGCGTGCATCCTTAACTTATTTCCAGTCTTTCCTACTCTTAGAGTTAATATTTTACCGATTCTTTTAAAAAAGAAGCACCTTGCAACAATATAATTCCATTCCCATCACGTTCATTGTGCTATTGTTTTCATATATTTTACATAACCCTTCATTGTACCCTAATGTTACACTTCCTGCATTAAACAGCTGGCAATTGTACCCTAATGTTACACTTCCTGCATTAAACAGCCGGCACCTTCTAAAGAAATTGAGGAGAAAATGATAGTTCTTCTTTTACCCGCATATTTTCCATCTCTGGTACCCTTCATTTCTTTTTGTAGATTCTAGTTTTTATCAGGTGTCATTTGCTGGGAATGAATTTCCTTAGTTTTTGTTTATCTGGACATCTTTATTTTGCTTAATTTTTGGAGAATATTTTTGCTGCATATGGAATTCTTTCAGCATTATAGATGTCATTTCATTGCTTTTTGGCTCCTTTTTTCTGACAGAAAGTGGTCATTCATATTGTTGTTACTGTTATTGTTGTCATTGTTATTATTTCTTTCTAGGTGCTCTCAAGATTTCTCTCTTCATTTTTGGTTTTCAGCAGTTTATGATGCTCAGGTGCAGTTCTGTTTATATTGATCCTACTTACGGTTCACTGAGTTTCTTGGATTTATAAGTCAGTGTTTTTCATCAGATTTGGGAGGTTTTTGGCTATTGTACCTTCAAATACTTTTTCTGCTCCAATTTCACTCTCTTCCCCATCTATATCTCCAATTATATATATGTTACACTGCTTGGTATTATCTCACAGGTTTGTGAGAGTGTGTTCATTCTTCTACAGTCTTTTTTTTCCTCTATTTTTCAGCCTGGATAATTTATATTGGTCTGTTTTCCAGTTCTCTAACTCTTTCATCATCTCCAATCTACTATTAAGATCATCCATTAAGTTTTCATTCTTTTCAGTTCTAGGATTTCTGTTTAGTTCTGTTTCATAATTTTCATTTCTCAGTTGAGATTTCCGTTCCTTGAGACCATGTTTTCTCAGCTTTGTCTCACAGTGGGTAACAGATGATATGGGCCTATTTATTATTATTATTATTAGAGCTATTCCTGTTTTCTTTTGGTTAATACTTAATATTTTTAATCCTTTCATTTTCAACTTTTTGTGTTATTATTCATTGCGTATGTCTTAAGCAGTATATAACTGGAGCTGTTTATATTTTATAAAATAATCTTATAATCTGTCTTTTACTTGGCAATTTTAATTAATTTATGTATATTATGATTATTGATGTATTTGCAGTGATGCCTGTTCATTTTCTTTGTATTTTCTGTTTGTACTTTTCTGTGCCCCTTTTTTTCTCTTTTCTTGTTTGTTCTCCTTTAAAAAAAAATAAGGTTTTTGCAGTTATTTTTTTCTTATGATGCTTTCCCTCTGTATTAATTTGGGAGTTTTTTCATGGTTTATTCTTGAGATACTACCATAGACTTCTTTTTTAATTATTATTTTTTTAATTTTAGTGAGATTTTTTTTATACAGCAGGTTCTTATTAGTTATCTATTTTATACATATTAGTGTATAGATGTCAATCCCAATCTCCCAATTCATCCCACCCCCCCACCCCACTCCCCCCCCCCCACTTTCCCCCCTTGGTGTCCATACGTTTGTTCTCTACATCTGTGTCTGTTTCTGCCTTGCAAACTGGTTCATCTGTACCATTTTTCTAGATTCCACATATATGAATTAATATACGATATTTGTTTTTCTCTTTCTGACTTTCTTCACTCTGTATGACAGTCTCTAGGTCCATCCACATCTCTACAAATGATCCAATTTTGTTGCTTTTTATGGCTGAGTAATATTCCGTTGTATATATGTACCACATCTTCTTTATCCATTCGTCTGTCGATGGGCATTTAGGTTGCTTCCGTGACCTGCTATTGTAAATAGTGCTGCAGTGAATATTGGGGTGCATGTGTCTTTTTGAATTATGGTTTTCTCTGGGTATATGCCCAGTAATGGGATTGCTGGGTCATATACCATAGACTTTTAAGTTAACAAAACTGAAAGTTATCAATATCTTAATTGCCCCCCAAGAAATACAAATACTTAAAAATGTTTTAACTCTAGTGACCACTCCTCCCTCGCTTAAGCATTTTGGTTTTTCAGATTTCAATTTTTTTCGTTTAAACCCACGAATTGCAAGCTAATATTATTTTTAGCATGAGAATTGTTTGTTTACATTTATTTACTTCCATGTTTACCAGTACTTGTATATCATTTCTTCTGTCATCTCGGATCTCATTTTTGAGATTTTTTTTACTTTTCTGTGACATAGTTTCTCAGAGTGTCTTTATTGAAAGAATGCTGGCAATAAACTCTTTCTGCTACTTTTTATTCTTTATTTCATCTTCATTCTTGAAGTATAGTTTTGCTGGACATACAATACTAGATGACAGCTACATTTTCTCTGTATTTTGAAGATAATATTCTACTGTCTTCTGGCTTTTGTTGTTACTGGTGAGAATTCTCTAGTCAAATCTAATTGTAATCTGTTCTTTTTCTCTTTGGCTGTTTTGAAATCTCTTCTTTGGCTTTATTTTGCAGTTTACTACAATGCGTCTAGGTGTTCAGTTCTTTTTGTTTATACTAGTTGGTATACATTGTGTTTCTTGAATCTTGATCCAAATTTTTTGTCCATTTTTGAAAATTCTCAGCTCTTATCTCTTCAAATATTGTTTCTGTTATTGGTTATTTCTGGTGATTGTCACTCTTAGAGATATATTTCTTCGTGTATATGGTAAATTTTGATCTGAGCTTTTTTTTTTTTTTTTTCAGATTTAATCTGTGAGAGTCCACAGGACCTCAGTTGAAGATAGTTTCCTCATGAGGCCATTTGAATATGAATTCTGCCAGGAAATAGGGTGCACTTTTGTCCTGGATAACATTATCCACTTTTCAGAGTACCAGTACTTAAGTACTCATTACAGGCACATTTTATTCACCTGGCCTTGTGAGGGGAAAGGGGTTCTAGTAATTTCTTGATTGGCTTATCTGTTATCCTCCTGGTTCTAACTTTACCTTCACTTCTCAGTCCTTCTGGAGCTATCCAATGTTGTCAATTCCTCAGCCTTTTGCAGGAGTTCTGCAGTGTCATTATCACCCATGCCACTCTCAGTTTTGTGACTAACAGCTGGCTTCCTGTGCTTCCAAATCCTTGAACTTTCATTGTGCTACAGAGTCTTTTTGAGAAGTGTCTTTAACTCTATTTACAACTCCCTTGTTTTATGCAGTGTAGTGTGAATGACAGATACCGTGTTCTCCAATCCACATTGTGTTCTCATGCTCTATGGCTTTCTTTGGATTAAACTCAGGCTGTTGCTTTAGAATGAATCGTGCCCTGCCCCCTGTCCTCCCACCTTTTTGAGAGTTCCCAGACTTTTTTGTAAACTGGCCTTTAGCAGGACTGACCCTGCCCGTAACCCCAGTCATGTGCAAAATCTCTCTTATCTTTCTTTCCTGGAGTGGTCCCAGTGCAGGCTCAGCTGGGAGTCATGCTTAGGAAGAATAATGTTGTATGTAAGTGATTTTCAAAGTAGTGATTTACTCAGGGTTCATCTTTCTAAAATAAAACCACCAAAGTTAATTGAAACTATAGTAACAGGCAGAAAAGTATCAGTGATACTTTCTCTTATTTGTTAAACACTTATACTATGGTTATTCTTACTAGATTTATTGCTAAATCATTATTATTATTTTGTAGGCCTGAATTGGCATATTTAACTAAAAGTCTGTGAAATGAGGCTTGGCACCGTGCTTTCCTAACTACCTGATCTAAGGCATCTGTTAGATTGGCACTGTGTACTTACCAGCGGTCTTGCCATCATTATTTTGGGGCGGCCAGAGGAGTGGTAAGCCCCTAATGACTGCAGCCACAAAAGGACTACTGCTTCCATAGTTGGTGCTGCCTCATTTGACCTCCTTTAGCTGTGGGCCTGCCTCTTCTGGCCCCTCACTCCCATTCAGAGTGACTGTGAAGCCACATTCCAGCCCTGTCCTCTGCACAGAGGCTCATATGGATCTTCTGTTCATAGCCGTACTTCTGACCTCTCTCATTTCCTTTAAGGACTTTTTTTTTTTAATCTGCTGTTATTGTGCTGGTGATCCATAAAGTTTATTGTGAAAAGAATTATACTTTAAAAGCTGTTGTGGTAGCTAGAGACACATATAGGATAAAATAGGCAATGGGTAGGAAGTGTTAAGAATAAGCATCTTTTATTTGCTATTGACTTATTTTTTCCTTCCAGTTTTATTGAGATATGATTGACATACAGCACTGTGTAAGTTTAAGGTGTACAGCAAAATGATTGACCTACATACATCGTGAAATGCTTACTACAGTAAGTTTGGTGAATTTACTGCATTTTTTTTTAATGGATACAGAGTTTCAGTTTTGCAAATTGAAAACGCTCTGGAGATCTTTTCCCAACAATGTGAATATATTTAACACTACTGAACTGTACATCTAAAAATGGCTAATTTGATAAATTTTGTTACATGTTTTTTACTATAATAAAAAAAGTGAGCATCTTTTGTGGGATATACATTTAAAAGGTTAAGGGCAGGGTTTTGGATTTTTTTACCTTATTTATTTGTACTTGGTTCTATTTTCTCATCCTTTATCACAACTTGAATTAACAGATTAGAGTTATTGGAGGGTTTACTAGAGCAGAGGAGATGTACAGCAAACTGAAATTTATTCATTTAACATTTATTGAGCAGCTCCTATGTAGCAGGCTCTGTGCTTTTAGTTTATAGTTCAGAGAAGTAAGGGGCATGTGCCGCAGAGGAGAGACAAGTGAAAGAGTACAAGTATTGCCACTTATGCTGAAAGAATTGTAGAAGGGGAAAGTTATGCATACCATGAACATTTTATCAGTAACTTAAAGCATATAGATATACAGTCATTCATCAAATTTTCAAAACCTAACTATGGAAAATTTCAGTTATATACAAAAGTAGAGGAATAATATGATGAGCTACTGTTTGTCCATCCCCCAGCTGGCATCCACTCACAGCCTCTTTTGTTTCCTTGTATTCCTTCTCCCACTGCATATTTCAAGCAAATTCTAGTTATCATATAATTTTATCTAAATATTTCAGTACTTTCACTGAAAGGTAAGGGCTGTTTTCTTAGAATTGACCGTAGAACTGCTGTCACTCCAAAGTTATTTCATACTATTTTTTTTTCAGTTGACTTGTTTGAATCAGGATCTGATCATAGTCCATCCATACATTACATTCAGTTGATGTGTTTTCTTAAAATTATCTTTTAATCTATAGCTTCCCCTTCTTATTTATTTTCTTTGTTCTTGAAATGTGTCTGCTGAATAAATCTTGTCATTTATCTTGTAGAACTGCCCATACTGTGAACTTTGCTGAATGCATCCCAGTGGTGTCATTTAACATGTTCATCCTCCTACCCCACCGTTAGTTTTAGAGATTTAAGTTCTTTTTTTCTTTTTTGCAAGAATGTTTCATAGACAGTGGTTTCCAACAGCACATAATGTCTGATTGTTGTTTTTTCTTTGTGATATTAGTGGCCACTTATAATTTGCATTATTTAATTGGGGTTTGCACGATGTTGCTGTTCTAGTTTCATCATTCCCTCTTCATTTATTAGCTTTTAGTTTACTTCCATAGAGAAGTTTCTCTTTATCAACTATTTGGTTACCTGGAGGTACAGTCCATACAGGGAAAACAGGTTAAATGACTGATTCTTTTCCTTTGTTTATAACTCTTGGAAGGACCTTAATATCTCCAAAGATGGCCAAATGATTTTTTTCTTTATTTTTAAAAATATTGTTAGGAACGCATGAATTTTACACATTTGATTATTTTTTAATAATCAAAAATTTTTAAAAAATAAATTTATGTATTTATTTATTTTTGGCTGCATTGGGTCTTCGTTGTTGGGTCTTAGTTGCTGCGCGTGGGCTTTCTCCAATTGTGGTGAGCGGGGGCTACTCTTCATTGCGGTGCGCGGGTTATTTTTTTCATTGCGTGGCTTCTCTTGTTGCAGAGCTTGGGCTCTAGGCGCGCAGGCTTCAGAAGTTGTGGCACGCGGGCTCCGTAGTTGTGGCTTACGGGCTCTAGAGCGCAGGCTCAGTAGTTGTGGTGCATGGGCTTAGTTGCTCCGCGGCATGTGGGATCTTCCTGGACCAGGGCTCAAACCCGTGTCCCCTGCATTGGCAGGCAGATTCTCAACCACTGCACCACCAGGGAAGTCCCTCAAGTTGTTTTCTTATGGATGATCAAGTTGTCCCTTCTTTGGCCAGTGAGAGCACCTTCAGGTTGGCTCCTGGGTCCTTTTGATATGAATGGCTTTGATAGCTTCTTGCTTCCTGGTGTGACAAGATGTCCATGCTCAGCTTGTATATTTCAAGCTGTAGCTCTGGAATAAGCCCTTTCTTCAATGAGCTGTGGTTCCTTTTAATGGGAAGTTGTATTTAGAGACCGCAGTTTGGATACCACAGGTCAGTTGTTGCTTCTAGGCTTTCAGAGAAAGTACTTCATGAGTTTCATACTGATTTTTCAAACTTAAATTTAGAAATAGAGGATTCTACTCAACTTATTTGATTTTATATTTGCTGAAAATCTTGGTCCATAATAATATTGATACTTATTGATAATAAGTAATGGTACTTAGTTATCAGTATTATACTAACAATATGATTACTGAATACCATTTAAGAATTCAAAAACATTTTCTCCCATCCTTTTTATTCTTAGGATAGTTTCCTCTAGGGATGTACTGTGAAATTGTGTTTTACATTATTTGAAATAATTCCTTTTTGCTTGGTTACACCAGCAGTTCAATAAATATTTAGCTTTGTTTCATTCGCTTTTGAATTTTTTTTGATTTTGTCGTTGTTGTTAATAATTATGGAAAACACGTAGATGGTCCCAGAGCCAAATCTGCAGAACAAGGCAGAATCAAAACGTCTAGCTTCGATCCTTGTCCCCTCCGGTCTATGCCTCTCTCTCCCACACTCCATTTGAAATATATAAGCAAGTGTGTGTGCACGAATGCACACATGTACACATTTGTTTCTGCCTCCCAACACCGTCTTAGATGAATGGCAGCACACTATACAATTTTCTTTCCTTGCTTTTTACTCCTTCTGCTGTTTCCTGGATATCACTCACCACAAGTATGTAGAGACATTCTTTATGCCTTTTTGCAGCTATATCATATTCCACTGTGTGAATGTGCTGTAGTTTATTCAACCAGTCCCATATTAATAGACATTTTGGTTGTCTTTAGTCTCTTGCTATTACAGATAGTACTGTATTTAATACCTGGTACGTCTGTATTTTTTTTAAATTTTGCCACCCTATAGGAGGATTTCAATTTTAATATTAATTTGCACACAGGTGGTAGAATGTAAAAATCTTAGGTTTACTGTTTGTTCTGTGATCCTGAAACCTATTCTTTTTAGTTTTCTTCCTCTAGATAGCACTTTCCAGTAACAAAAACTATAGTTAGAAAAACATGTTTCAGTCAGTCATCAAAATAGTAACCCAAGACCTAATTTAAAAGTGATATAAGTGTAAATCAGGAAACAGTTATTTGTTTTTAAAGTTAACTATCGCTTCTCAGAGATTTTTACCTCATTATAAATCCCTTCTCTTTGAGAAGACACATAACATATCTGAACCAAAGAAATGGACAGGCATCTATTTTCATAGGGATAAGAAAGCCAGCATGACCTGCAGACACTGAAATAGCTCATCTAATGTTTTCTGAGCACCTATAAATACCAGGCCCCTACAGGGAAACAGGAAATTTTAGAAGTGGATTGATGCTATCCATTCCCTTCCTAAAATATATTAGCTAATGCTCAGAACATACAGAATGGTCACATTTAGTAAGCTACTCTCAGCAATATGTACATGTCTGCTCCCACCAGCTGAGTTATGAGCATATAAAAAATCTGTTTATACCTGCTGAAGTAACCAGATTAGGCCCAAGATGGAGTCGCTCATTCTAAACCCCATGTCAGGAAACCAAAACTTCACTAAATTTCTGCACTTGACTCTCCCAGAAAAGGAAGGCCTAGGTCAACCAATCAGCATTGCCTGCTCAACACAAGTTACCTTACCTGGCTCCAAGGCTTCCCTTTGCTCCACATAAGGGAAGTAACCTGCTTTAACCAATCAGCAAATGCCCAGTATAGCTTCCTTGTTCCTGCTCACTTTGGTTTATAAAAATCTCTCGCTTAGTTCACCGGAGCTCCTTTCTGCTAGACGGGGTGCTGCCCAATTTGTGAATCATTGAAATGAAAGCCTAATAGATCAGTAAATTGTCTGTGGAAATTTTTCTTTTAACATACCCAAACCTGTTTATGTTGGCTGTACTTGTTATTGCAATTGTATAATTGAATTTAACACTATGTAAACTAATCACAAATGAGCGAAAATGTGGCTGCAAAAATAAGAAGTTACTATTTCCATAAAAAATAAGTTAAATACTTTGGAAATTATCCATAAAGGCATATTATTTTCCTTAAAATTTTTTGACAGATTGGTTATAAGTAAAACAATTACAAAAGACCAGGAAAAAACACTCTAAAAGACTATAATTCTGTGCTCGGATTGCTTCAAAAGTTTCCGAAGTCTCAATCTACTTTAAAGAAATTGAAACTGGAAAATACAGAAGTTACTGTATGGATATAGCTAATACAAGAACAATGATCTAGAACTCCAATCAGTGGACCCATACTCAAAGAAAAGACTCCAAACTTTGGTCAAAAGACTGGTCTCCTGAATTCCCCACTACTAGCAGAATAATCCATCAGCAGCAGTAATTTTGCATCTGAATGCTTCCTGAATGCAAGTTATTCTACTTAAAATTGAAATCCCCCATAGGGTGGCAAAATTAAAAAAAACAAACAAACATACATACCAGGTATTAGATACAGTACTATCTGTAATAACAAGAGACTAAAGACAACCAAAATGTCTATTAATATGGGACTGGTTGAATAAACTACAGCACATTCACACAGTGGAATATGATATAGCTGCAAAAAGGCATAAAGAATGTCTCTATATACTTGGGGTGAATGATCTCCAGGAAGCAACAGGAAGAGTAAAAAGCAAGGAAAGAAAATTGTATACAGTGTGCTGCCATTCATCTAAGACGGTGTTGGGAGGCAGAAACAAATGTGTACATGTGTGCATTCGTGCACGCACACTGCTTATATATTTTAAATGGAGTGTGGGAGAGAGAGGCATAGACCGGAGGGGGCAAGGATCAAAGCTAGACTTTCTGATTCTGCCTTGTTCTGCAGACTTGGCTCTGGGACCATTTTCCTCTGGGGCCAATGTTGCTTTCTTTTTTCAACTTATGGGTTGTTATGCATTACCATGCAAATCACAGTAATTGGGGCCGAAAGGTTAGGAAACTGGAAGGATTCAAGGTTTAGTCATAAAGAAACACCAGTTAGGGCTTCCCTGGTGGTGCAGTGGTTAAGAATCTGCCTGCCATTGCAGGGGACACAGATTCGATCCCTGGTCCCGGAAGATCCCACATGCTGCGGAGCAGCTAAGCCTGTGCGCCACAACTACTGAGCCTGTGCTCTAGAGCCCGTGAGCCACAACTACTGAGCCCACGAGCCACAACTACTGAGCCCATGTGCCACAACTACTGAAGCCTGTGCGCCTAGGGCCTGTGCTCTGCAACAAGAGAAGCCACCGCAGCGAAGAGTAGCCCCCGCTCGCTGCAACTGGAGAAGGCCCGCGTGCAGCATCGAAGACCCATTGCAACCAAAAATAAATAAATTAATTAATAAATTAATTATATATAAAAAAACCCACCAGTTAACATTTTAGAAGTATTTCACCCCTGCTCTATACAGAACATTGTAGGGAATACTAAAGAAATATATTATAATCCAGACCACTATAAGGAATGCTAAAAAAATATGTAATGGTCCAGAGAGAATTCAGCCTTTTAAGTAGGCCAAGCTTTATACACTGTAGGGAATAGTCTATAACTAGATAGTATTTTGTGTTAGGGTTCTCCAAAGAAATAGAAGCAATAGTATATACATAGGCAGATGGATAGAGAGAGATTTTTATTGATTGATTTTAAGAAGTTGGCTCATGCAATTGTAGAGGCTGCCAAGTCCAAAACCTGCAGGGTAGGCTGGCAGGCTGGGGACCCAGAGAAGAGTTGAATCTGGAGTTTGAGACCACAGGTCTGCTGGCAGACACCCTCTTCTTCCAGGGGAGGTCAAGGTTTTTTTTGTTGTTTTTTTGTTTGTTTTGTTAAGGCCTTCAGATGATTAGATGAGGCCTACCCACATTATGGAGGGTAATCTCCTTTACACAAAGTCTGCTGATTTAATTGTTAATCATATCTAAAAATATACCTTCACAGAAACCTCTAGAATAATGTTTGACCAAATATCTGGGTACTGTGGCCTATTCAAGTTGACACATAAAATTAGCCAACACATATACTGAAGGACCGTTTTGTGTATAATTAAATGTCAAACTATAAAGAATATTGGGTATGTGTTGTGGGTGGTAAGGTAGGGGTGGGGGAGCTTGTTTTGGTGTTTCTTTGCTCACAGAGGAGATAAGCTTTGAGATGTGCTCTGAAGGCCAGGGAGTTTTTGCCCTGGTGTGCAGAGTGTGAACAGCATCCCAAGAGGGGGTGGATCAGAATGAACAAGGGTGGAGTTGACCGTGACATGGGCAGGGGTCTTCGGGAAGATTTGTCCTGGCTGGACAGATACTTCTTGGATGGTGAGACAAGCCCCTCTCTGGTTTCTCTACTTTACTGCGTTAAGTAGAGAAGATGCTTGCTCCAGCCTGGGATGACAGCTGGCTGGTGCAGGGCATTGTGTGCTACGTTACATAGTGTGATGTGATGAGAATTCTTGCAGGAAACATTTCAAATAAAATATAGCTGCCTTAGGTTTTTCTGTTATAAAATATGGTCAGGATTCTTTCTTCTATCAGTTTAATGAATTTGCTTCAAAAGATCTATATGTTTCATATGTTTGTGAAGAAACATGAGATCTTCAAATGATGTGAGTTGCTGCCAGTAGTAATTCTAGTCTTTAAGCCTTGAAATATTTTTGGATCCATTATTTTGAAGTAGAAATACAGCCCAGTAACTTTTCCCTCCACATTTCAAATTAAACAACATAATTGGGACTTCCCTGGTGGCGCAGTGGTTGAGAATCCGCCTGCCAGTGCAGGAGACACAAGTTCGAGCCCTGGTCTAGGAAGGTCTCACATGCCACGGAGCGACTAAGCCCGTGTGCCACAACTACTGAGCCTGCGCTCTAGAGCCCGCGAGCCACAACTACTGAGCCTATGTGCCACAACTACTGAAGCCCACGTGCCCAGAGCCTGTGCTCTGCAACAAGAGAAGCCACCGCAGTGAGAAGCCCGCACACCGCAACGAAGAGTAGCCCCTGCTGACTGCGACTAGAGAAAGCCCGCGTGCAGCAATGAAGACCCAATGCAGCCAAAAATAAATAAAAAGATAATAAATAAATGTATTTAAAAAGAGAACATTATTTTTAGTTGTAATAGGTGTAAAAACACTTTATAATAAAAAATTCTACCAATAAAAATAATTATTATCAGAGAGAAAAATAGCAAAAACAATTTGTGGTAAATTGGTACATAGTAGCCCCCAGTGAACCACCTCCCCATGCCTCTGCCCCTTTGCAATGTGGGTCTGCTTGTTTCTCCCATCAAATGGTAGAGTCTGTTTCCATACCCTCGGTACTGGGCTTTGCCATGTGGCTTGAACTGGCTAGTGGGGCATAGTGGGCCAGCTCTCTTGGTATGCTGCTTCCATTATGTGAAGAAGGCTGTGAGGAAGGCCACGTGGAAAGGGAGGCCCAGCCTTCCTCACCGAGCCCAGTCCCCAGTTGACCTGGGCCCAGTGCAGCAGCACGAGTAAGTCAGGTAAGAGCAGCAGAAGAGCTGCCCAGTCAACCCATGGAACTGTGAGAAATAGGAAATTGTTGCTGCTTAAGCAGCAAAGTTTGGGATAGTTTGTTACCCAGCAGTGGCAAACAGAAACATCCTGTGACTAATGGCAGGGATTTATCCCTGTAATTCTAATTCTGGCTTCATTACTGAACCCTCAAGGATCCCACAGTCCAGTGAAGGAGGCAAAAATGTAAGCAGGTCACTCCATTACGGTGTGGTGAATGTCCAGGAGGGGAGTCTGGGCTGCTGCAGCCTTGACTTTTCCTCCATCCCCCTTTCCTCATCTGTAAAGATCAGATTTTTCTCTGCAAGACAAGCATTAAAGGGCACGTGGAGGAACTGGAGGAAGTAGACTAGTTCTGTACTTCATTGAAGGTATTTTCCATCTCTTAGGTCCATGAGACTCGCACTTCCCTTTCTCAGAAGTGAAATGCTGAAAGAACCCCAACAAATCTCCTCTTTTCCTTTTGTTAACTACTAGTGTTTTCAGTATTCTTGTATTTGTCCTGAAAAATGCCCATGGGTATTCCTCCTTCACTTTCTTCAGGTTCAGAATCTTCTGGAAGATTAAGACATCATAGGCCCTTTTCCTTGTAATCATCCCTGGTTCACCTAATTCACACACATAGTGGAGTGGTTCTGCTGAGGTCTCCCTGAGCCACTGGAGAAGTCACAGATGACACACACTGTCTGGAGCTGAGTCCCACCTGCCCCACGTTATCTTCTCACTCACTGGCTCTCAGCCTTGGCCTGCTCCTCTCTTACTCTGCTCCTTGAGATTCTCAATTGCGCACAGCAGCCTTCAGTCTGCAGCACTCTCCTCTCTCCTGGCCAAGCACTTACATTTGGCTTGGGACTTCCAGCACCAGGCTCCCTCAGTTTTCCTTAGTGGCCCATTCTCCCACTGGGCAGCATTGCTGGACATACTTGGAGTCCACTCTGTCTCTCTTCTTGGCTCCAGCCTTTGAGGTTGCAGGTTAGAAAATTACCTTGAATAATCTACTGGAGTAGTTTAAAGACAGAGCTTTAGTTTTATATAGTTACAATAGTTTAAGGTTATGTTATTATATATGTAATTTATAACATATAATAGTTTAAGAATATGGACTATAATTTTAAAATGCAATATTTTTCTGTGGCTTGTGATATAAATTTGCAAGTCAACTCGAAATGATAAAGTTAAATATTTGGTATAAGTTGGACCGAGCTATTTCAGGCACATCTTACTGCATTGAAATATCTAAAATTATTATTTTTGTCAAATTTTTAGCATGTATACCCATTTGGTCAAATGTCCCTCCATGTAGACAAAATTGCAGCAGAAAGCATGTTACTATTTAATACTTCAAATGCGGATTTCGTGTTATTGTTTGTATCCATGGTGATCATAATAAATCTTTACCATAACAAAGCCAGCAAGCAACACACCAGGATTTATCTTTTTCTTTCCAACAGCTGTGCTACAGTGAAATGACAAAGAAAAAACCTACATATTTTAGATTCACCTTGTAAGTCACCACAGGCTACTATATATTTAGTGAAATATGGCTAAGAAACCTTAGGCAAGTTGCTTAACTTCTCTAAGCCATGTGTGAATTGGAGATAAGACAGTTCCTCTACCCTCTGGTACTGCTGTGAGAATCAAATGAGATAATGCATGTGAAACACTTACAGTTTTCAGATGCTTTCATCTGTTGTGTTTTTCCTCCAGCATTATTATTCAAAGATGGTATTTCTGTACTTCTCAGTTTGTTTCTCTTGCTTTATCACTTTTAAACTGTTTATACTTTGGATTTCATTTTCTAGTTATCCTCAGCATTGCTTATTTGTTATTTTTTATGTAACATTGATGTTACTCTTTATTACTGCTAGTCATACTCTGAAGTATCCTAGGGGATTTTAAAACTAACAGAATCTTTTTTCTGTTTCTGAGTAAATTTGTTTAGTCTTTGGGATATGTTTGTGTATTTTATGATTTTTTTCTTCACTTTTGGTAATTGCACACACATATTCTGGTAGTTACTGCTTTATTCTGTTGCATTTAAATTTTTAAATTCATTTTGATATTTTTTTAATAAGCTCATTGCTCTTGAAGCTAATAGTGTTAATAGACCAAGTCAAACAAAGCTTTGTCTCAGACTTTTTTAGTGGGTGGCATATGGAGACCTTGTGGTGTTACTCTGTCATCTTCCCTAAAATTCTCAGAACTCTGAACTTTAATTTTGGTCTTAATTTCAGTAAAGAGTGGGAGTAGGGTAAGTTTGATACTTTAAGGTTTGTGCCTTGATACCTGTTGGTCTAGTGAGGGCAAGGCAGTGGCCAGATGTGAGTTGCTTGTGAGAGAGCTTTCTTTCCTGGTTGAGTGAAGGGAAAAGGCTATGAGGTGATACCGTTAGTGTGATAGCATGTTTTATGCCCTTCTTTGACTCTGTAGATATGTCCTTATTAACTTGCTACTTGTTCTTCATTGGATTTTTTTTTCTTCATTGGATTTTTGACTCAAAGATTGAAGTTACTTATCTGTAACTTATGAAACTTAAGTTTTCCTCTGTCTTAAAAGAGCTTTTATCAGCAATTCTTAACAACTTATAATTGTGGCCTTTTAGAATTATTCTTAAAAATACTTGGATTGCATTTTGAATTCCATTACAATTTTGGGCTTAGTCGGATGTGGTCAATCTGCTGCAGATATTTAAAGATCAGTTGTTTCTTCCCATTTGAGATGAATTGTAAAGGGATGAAAAATACCGAATTTTTGTTTGTGTTGTCTAAATTTCCACTATGCTACTTAATCAGCATTTGAGACAGTGAACAGTATTGGTTATAGTTTGAGTTACAAGTGAAATTCCCAGCTAGTTCTGGCTCCTGTCTGAGAAAGATTGGTTCAGTCAGTATTTACTGAATGGATTTTATGTGATTGCATTGGGCTAGAGAGTGCTGATACAGGGTGAGCAAAATGAGATAGGATCTCTGCCTTTAGGGAGCTTACAGCCTAAACGTCATTAATTAAAGAATTAATTTAATTAATGAGAACGTCATTAATTAAAGAATTCAATAAGTGTAAAATTCCAATTGTGATAATTGCTAATGAAGTAGAGGTTCTTCATTGATGCTGTAAAGACCAATAAATGTGGGATTTCCTGAGGATGGTCAGATGTTAGTTAGATCATGAGGGGCAGGAAGAGCATTGTAGGTAGGGAACAGCATACATGAAGGCCCTGTGGTAGAAGGAGCTGCAAAGTCTTAGGAGACTGAAAGAAGGCCACTGTTGCTAGACTGTAGTGGGAGAGGGTAGTACAAAATGGGGTTGGACAGATAAATAGGGGTCAAACCACATAGGGCCTCTTAGGCTGCATAAGATGAGCATCTTGAGGAATAACTTAGATGCAGTATAATTCACTCATTGTAAGTACACCCTCAGTGAGGTTAGTAAATTTAGAGTTGTGCATCCATTTGATTGCCCCCAGAAGTTCCCTCGTGCATGTTTGCAGTTGATGCCTATTCCTGCCCTAACCCACTGATCTGCTTTCTGTCCCTATGAATTTGCCTTTTCAAGAAACATCATGAAAACAGAATCATACAGTTTGTAGTCTTTTGTGTCTGACTCCTTTCACTTTACATAATGTTTTTGAAGTTCATCCATGTTGTAACATTTATCATTGGTTTGTTCTTTTTAATTGCTAAGTAGTATTCCATTGTATGGAGATGCCACATTTTGTCTATATATTGATGGACATTTGGAACGTTTCCAGTTTTTGGCTGTTATGAATAATGCTACTGTGAACATTCATATACAATACGTCCACAGAGGACATATGTCTTTATGTCTCTTGAGTCAGTTCCCAGGAGTGGAATTGCTGGGTTGTATGATAAGTTTATGCTTGACTTATTAAGAAACTGCCAAACTGTTTTCCAAGGTTTCTATACCACTTCACATTCTCAAGGGCAGTATATGAGGGCTCCAGTTTCTCTACATCCTATAGTTGATATTGACTGTCTCTTTGATTATAGCTCTTCTAGGGGGGATATAGTATTATCTCATTGTGGTTTTAATTTGCAGATCATTTCATGAGCTTACTAGCTATTCATTTATCCTCTTTGGTGAAATGGCTATTAAAAACTTTTGCCCATCTTTTTTTTTTTTTTTGCGGTATGCGGGCCTCTCACTTCTGTGGCCTCTCCCGTTGCGGAGCACAGGCTCCGGACGCGCAGGCTCCGCGGCCATGGCTCACGGGCGCAGCTGCTCTGCGGCATGTGGGATCTTCCCGGACCGGGGCATGAATCCGCGTCCCCTGTATCGGCAGGTGGACTCTGAACCACTGCCCCACCAGGGAAGCCCTTGCCCATCTTTAAATTGGGTTGTCTTCTTGAGTTGTAGGAGTTCTTTAGATATTATGGATACAAGTCTTTTATCAGACAGATGATTGTCACGTTTTTTTCCCCAGTCCATCTTTTCAGTTTTCTTAATGGTGCCTTTTAAAAGCACAAAAGTCTTAAATTTGATCAAGTCTGATTTATCAGTATTTTCTTTTTGAGTAAAAATGCGCAAAGGTGGTCACTGAAGCCAAAGATGTGGATTAGATAACTCAGGAAAAGGGAACACAGAATGAGAAGAGGAGAGGGTAAACTGGAGCTTTGAGGAATCCTAATATTTACTGTTGTGCGAATGAGTAAATATTTCAAGTCAAATTACATGGGCCCAGAAAATGTCCTTTAGGCTTAACAGCCATGGAGAGTGCTGTTAACCTTACTATACTGAAGCCAGATTGCAGTGAGATGAAACGTGCGTGGGAGGTAAAGAAATGTTGAAGGTGAGTGTAGAAGAGCTCGAGGGTATGGAAGAAGAGCTCTGTCTTGCTCTAGGAAAGCAGGATAGATGCGGTTATCCCAGGAGTTGAATGATGAATCAAATGAAGTTTTCTCTGATTCTTTTTCCTCTTTAAAATTTTCGATGAGAGAGGGAATTTCCTTATTCAGCACCTAAATAGTGACCCAGGTATAATGCCACATTTGGAAAATATGTGGTACAGGTATTGCTCCATTTAAGGTCACATGAGTTTCCTGTCTGTTTTCTCTTTATACTTTCTCTCCATTTATTTCTTCTGAATATTTTCAAAATGAAAAAAGTAATAAATGCACATAGCTTTTTGAAAAGTGAAATGGAGGCCCAAACTCTCTCATCTAAAATTCTTAGGTCAGAAATATTTTAGACTTCAGAAATTTTCAGATTTTAGAAAGTCTATATATAGTATTTATTAGTGAGTACTCTTCTTGGGGTTATACCTGTAAAACACATTCATATTTCTTCATTGAAGCATAATATTTATACTGAGTTGCATAAGTAGAGACTATAAATAGCTTCCTGTCAGTTCAGGTCAGGTTTTGGCCCCCAGAGAGTTTATATAAGATTAGATCTTTTTTTTTTTTTTTTTCGGTACGCGGGCCTCCCACTGCTGTGGCCTCTCCCCTTGCGGAGTGCAGGCTCAGCGGCCCTGGCTCACAGACCTAGCCGCTCCGTGGCATGTGGGATCTTCCTGGACCGGGGCAAGAACCTGTGTCCCCTGCATTGGCAGGCGGACTCCCAAACACTGCGCCACCAGGGAAGCCCTAAGATTAGATCTTAATGTTAAATGTAAGTAAAGAAAAGTTAGGGTTTTGTTTTGCTTTGTTTTGGTATTTTTCTGAATTTTAGAACTGTGGTTAGGAGATGGTAGTACCCAAAGTCCTGTAATGAAAACCAGTAGTCCTTTGCTCCACTCCTTCACAGCCCTTGTCCTGTTCCACAGAGGCAGCTATGTATATGCCATATTTGTATCTTCTGATTGTTGCCTCCATGTTTTCAGATAATATGCTTATACTATTTCTTGACTTACAAATATTAGACATTATTTCTTGACTTCCTTTTATACCCCATCTCTCTTCTCCATCCTTCAGATTTGGTTATGTCACAAAGTTGTTTCCACGAAGTTGTTTATATTGTTAAAATGTTTACACCATTATCAGTATTGAAATATTGTTCATTTTAGATACAAATGATTACATTTTCTTTCTACTATAGTTTTGTTGTTGTTACTTTATGTTTTTACTTGTATGATCATTATTATACTTATCCTTAATTCTTCTAAGGTGTCCATGATATTATCTGTCACTCCATCTTCCCTGTTGAGACTTCTTGTGTTCTGGAGACCTGCCCCTGGAAGTGTTCCATATGTCTGCTCCACTTTGTACCAGTAGTCTTTAGGCCTGCTGTGCAGGTACAATCCTGGAACTTGCACTTTGTGCTTCTCCTAAGTTATAATGACGGTTTTGTGTATTCTGTGTTTTTCTCTTCCTTGATTTAGTCCTTTATTTTGATAGAGTACATCTTCCAAGAATTTTGTTTAGAAGGGTGCATGGGAAATTAATTTTCTGGCTGTACATCTAAGAGGATGTTGATTGACTTGTTTAAAAGGATTTTTTTTAAACTTTAGACAGTTATCTTTATCTCCCCTACGTTTTTTTCTTTTTGTATGTATGTGTTTATGTATGTATGTATGTATTACTATGCTTTTTTCATTTGGAGCTCTTCTCCTAAGTTTGATCAGTAAATGAGAAAGGCCAAGAACAGTTTGTGGAATGGGGGAGCAGAGGTTGGATTGCATTGAACTGAGTTGTGGAAGCAAGAAAGTGAAGAGCATTGTAGATATAATTTAGAAAGTTTGGTTATAGAGGGAAAGAGAATAGGAGCATTGAAAAAATCTTTACTTTTTTTTAAACATCTTTATTGGAGTATAATTGCTTTACATTGTTGTGTTAGTTGCTGCTGTATAACAAAGTGAATCAGCTATATGTATACGTGTATCCGCATATCTCCTCCCTCTTGCGTCTCGCACCCACCCTCCCTATCCCACCCCTCTAGGTGGTCAAAAAGCACCCAGCTGATCTCCCTGTGCTATGTGGCTGCTTCCCACTAGCTATCTATTTTACAATTAGTAGTGTATATATCTCAGTGCTACTCTCTCACTTCGTCCCAGCTTACCCATCCCCCTACCCGTGTCCTCAAGTCCATTCCCTATGTCTGCGTCTTTATTCCTGTCCTGCCCCTAGGTTCTTCAGAGCCATTTTTTGTTTCTAGATTCCATAGCTATGTGTTAGCATACGGTATTTGTTTTTTTCTTTCTGACTTACTCCACTCTGTACGACAGACTCTAGGTCCATCCACCTCACTACAAATAACTCAATTTCGTTTCTTTTTATGGCTGAGTAATATTCCATTGTATACATGTGCCACTTCTTCTTTATCCATTCATCTGTCGTTGGGCATTTAGGTTGGTTCCATGTCCTGGCTATTGTAAATAGTGCTGCAATGAACACTGTGGTACATGACTCTTTTTGAATTATGGTTTTCTCAGGGTATATGCCCAGTGGTGGTATTGCTGGGTCTTATGGTAGTTCTATTTTTATTTTTTAAGGAACCTCCATACTGTTCTCCATAGTGACTGTATCATTTACTTTTGTTTTTAAATATGGGAGAACCATAATGGACGTTGAAATTCTGTATCAGTGTGAACTTTTATAATTTTTTATAGCAACTAGTGACATAGACTACTTATGCTATGCATTTTCTTGGAAAACTGTTTCTATTCCTTTGTTGATGTGGAGGAGCCTTTAGAAAGGATGGGATGAAAATATGGGGTAGGAGGGTGGCTGATAGAGTGAGGCCCCTGAATTGTCAGGTGAGGAGGATGGCAAAGAGCCCAGGTACACTCCCAGGGCTGAGGCCGCCTCTTCCTTTGAACTGCATAATACAATTTATTTAATTCATGAGAGGGTTGGGGGCAGTGGACAAGTTTATATGATTGGTGATAGGAAATTGAGGGACTTTTATAATAAATATCATGTAAACAGCAAAAGTGCCTGATCTCATGGTCAGATCCACAGGGGCTTCCTTCACACAGGAAATCTGTTGTTAAGAGAGAATAGTCTATTCTCCTCTGCTGGAAAGAAGGCTTTTTCACTATTTTGGAACAAGAGGTTTCTTTTATAACCATCATTAGAAGAAAAAAACATTTGCTAATAGCCCATGTTTATTATTCTTTTCTGAGTTTTGTGAAGGATGATGGTTCTTGATACAGATATGTTTTTGCCATAGCAACAGGGACAGACATACACTGGAAAAAAGCAGTGTAAACAACAGATAGTCTTCTTAACGCTGGGCAGATGCTCAGATTTATTGACCGTGGGCAAGTACTAACCTCCCCTTATCTGCCATGTTATAACGCTATATTCCTAGCACTGCATGTTCTTAGCCTCCATTTCTATGGATGTGTAAAGGCCATCCCATTGCAGTTGCATTTTGTGGGAAGTATGCTAACTGGAAGTAGTGTGACATGGAAATAATTAATAAGGCTTACTATGCATAAAATATGAAATAATGAAGTCTCCAAAATCAGTCACTTTGGAATGAAAGTCAGATGTAATAAAACACCATGAAGAAAGGCAAACTATTCCCATGATACAGTATGCTGTTTTTTAAGGAAAAGCACTCTGCAAAAATATTAGAGGAATTCCTGAAAAAAATTTAAAAGGAGCATAAAACAAACACTATAGTGGTTGAAAACATCAGCGTCCTGAGAATGCATCCTCCTACTTTATTCCTGTAGGAAAATTAAGCTTGATTTCTGTGAGGTCTTCAGAAATGTATTCCTCACAGAAAATGAGCCCTTTTGTGGTTGTACATGTATTCATTGGTAACATAAAATTCTGACTGTTAACCAACCTACATGGAATGACTTGAGCTTTTAACTTTAACTCTTTAAAAATATATATTTAAACTATAAAAGTATTGTTACTAAAAGTTTAGGAAATAGAGAAATGAAAAGTCATTTTTATTGCCACATCATTAACCTGCTGTTAACATTTTTTATGAATCTCTCTCCTAGTATCTAACTATGTATTAAATAATGGCAGCGGTAATATGCTTATTTTGCTTTCTGATTTAAATAGAATGCCTCTAAGAGTTTTGCTCTGTGAGTATAATGTTAAGTTTTGGTTGAGATAGGTTTTTTTTTTTTAATATGATAGCTAGGGATTTTCCTTTGCTTTTTCCTAAAAGGTTTTAAAATCCTGTATTGGTGTTAGGTTTTATCATTTGATTATAGCACCTAATGACATAAATGCTTGATTCTGCAGGTTTTTCTTGGAAACCAGATTCTATTCCTGTGTATTCAGGTGTCACAAGTATGCTGGTGACTCCCAGTGTGCACTGTGTACATATGTTGGGCTTCCCACCGGCAAGGTCAGTGTGCCCATGGCCAACCCCTCCTGCATCTCGCAGTCCGCTCTGCATTCCGGTCTTGTGAATGCTAGAAACCAGGGGACGGTTTAGATCCCTCAGCAGATTATGTCAGTCCTCCTTTTCAAGTGGTCTCTCTTCTCCCTCCAAGTTCACTGTTCTAGGTCTGGCCTTGGTCATTCAGTGCTGTGTATTACAGCTGGTCTCCTCACTTGTACTGCTTTTTTTCTTTTTGTGTCTGCTAGCTGCTGTTCATAGCCTTCTCATTTCCTATGTGGAATGTTCTTCTGATAAAAACAAGCTTAACTTAAAGTTGTTTATTTAGAGTGCCAGTCAGGATACTGCGATTCAACAGCTCACAATGGGGAGGAGGAGGGCTCTGCTGGAGCCTGGCACCCTGTGTGCAAGGATGCAGGGAGGCATGCAGACCCAGGGTGACCGTCTCTCAGGGGGCGCTGCCACTGGCATCTTGTGTCTTCTCCTGGCTGCCTCTTTGTCATCTGTATTTGTCCCAGGCATTGTTGGAATGGGCAGAATCCTTTGCTTATCTTGACCATCTGGAAAGCACATAGAACAGCTTGATTGTTAAGCTACTGAGATGGTCTTCTGGATAGGGCTTTCCTACCTCTCCCCTTAGAGGGATAGCATTGTCAGCCTTGTATCCCCTCTAGCAGAGTCATGCTGCTAGAGGTCCTAAGTAAATGTCAGAAAGGATTTGAGGTCCCAGTTGTATATATCTTGTGTCAGACTGAGGTAGAGAAGGACAGAAAATAGTACTGGAAAGACAAAGCCAACAAACTGGCCTTTGTGAAGCAGTGAGAGGCATCGTTGCAGATGCTTGAAAAAGCAGGCTGGAAAATGTGCTGATGCTAAGAACCCTGATATTTGTGTACATGGACATAATCTTATTTGGCTTCACAATAACCCTGTGAACTGAGTAGAGATTGTTACCTTTCTGTTTCACAGATGAAGAAACAGAGCCTTTGAAATTCATCAGTTTGTCCAACATCACATCACTCTTAGTATTTAAGAGTCATGACTTGAACTTAGGTTTCTGATTGCCAATTTTATATACTTCATGTTACCTTTCTTAAAACTGGAAGAATGATAGGCTAACAGTGGCCATCTCCATGTCATCAGGTAAATTACATTAGGGATAGCACAAAGGAAAAATAAAAATTTACCTATCTTAATCCATATTAATTATTTTTATATTTTAAAAACAGCTTTATTGAGATATAATTCACATCCATTACAATCCACTCATTAAAGGGTACAATTCTGTGGCTTTTAATATACTTAAGAGTTATGTAGCCATCACCATTATAAATTTTAGAATATATTCATTGCCCTAAAAAGAAACCCTTTTAGCTATCACTGCCCCCCTCCCCCTAATCCCCACCCCCAGCCCTTGGCAATCACTAATCAACTTTTTGTCTCTATAGATTTATCTACTCTGGACATTTCACACAAAATCATACAATATGTGGTCCTTCTTTCATTTTCTGTTTTCAGGTTTTATCTATGTTGTAGCATGTACCCGTATTTCATTTCTTTTCAGCAAAGTTTCTGCTGAAAAATCAGCTGATAGTCTTATGAGGGTTCCCTTGTACATAACTAGTTATTTTTCTCTTGCTGCTTTTAAGATTCTCTCTTTAACTTTTGACATTTTAATTATAATCTGTCTTGGTGTGGATCTCTTGGGTTCATCTTGTTTGGGACACTCTTTGCTTTGTGGACCTGAATGTCTGTTTCCTTCCCCAGGTTAGGGAAGTTTTTAGTCATTATTTCCTCAGATATGTTTTCTGTCCCTTTTCTTCTGGGACCCATATAATGTGGATGTTAGAGCATTTGCTGTTGTCCTACAGGTCCCTTAAACTATCCTCATTTTAGAAAATTCTTTTTTTCTTTTTGCCGTTCTGTTTGGAGATTTCCACTACCGTGTCCTCCAGGTCACTCATCTGTTCTTCTGTATCAATTAGCCTGCTGTTGTTGATTCCCACTAGTGTGTTTTTCAGTTCAGTTGTTGTATTCTTCAGCTCTGTGAGTCCTGTTTGGAACTTTCTTATATTTTCTGTCTCTTTGTGGAATTTCTCACTGTCTTCCTCCCTTGTTCTCCCAAGTTCAGTGAGCATTTTATGACCATTACTTTGAACTCTTTATCAAGTAAATTACTTATCTCCATTGCATTAAAGTTTTTTTTCTGGGGTTTTATCTCGTTCCTCCATTTAGAATGTGTTCCTCCATTTCCTCGTTTTGCTTGACTCTGTGTTTCTGTGTATCACGTGAAGCAGCTCTCTTACCCGGTCTTGAAGGGATGGCCCTATGTGGGAAATGAACCTTATTGTTTAACCTTGCCCTGGTTCTTCGTTGTCTCTTGAACTCTCTTTCCACTTGTTTCAGTCTGTGGGGTCCAGAAACACAGTCCTCCTGTCAGCCTGGGCCTGGCACTCAGTGGATGTCCCCTGTGCGGGCTGTGAATGCCTGTTGGCTTTGGTGGGGTTGTGCGAGTGGAATGGAGGTGTGTGGCTGCTCAAGAGCTGCATCTCTTGGTGCTGTGGCTTGAGCAGGGCTGTTCACACACTGCTTTTAGCAGGTTAGAATGAGAGGGCAAAAATGGTGCCTGCCAGTGCCAGCAAGGCAGAGGGAGCCTGTAAAGATGCCATCTGTCAGCATTCCATCCCTGGGGAGTCCCAGCAGACTTCTGCGCCTTTGGCAGTTGCTGTAAGATTACTAAGTGAATTTCCCTCACAGATGGTCTAAGCTCTTTGCAAACTGCTGCTCTTTGTGCTGGGTCCTGGGGCAAGTGGTTCTTTACACATGCTATTTAAGAGCAGAGTCTTCATTCCCTGCCATCCTGAGTTACTTCTGAACATAAGCGCTGTTGGTTTTCAAAGCCAGACGTTTTGGGGGCTCTTCTCTCTGTTGCAAGACCCAAAGGTTGTGGTGCCTGGTGTGGGTATAAACCCCTTACTCCTCAGGGAGAAGCTCCGTTTATTTGTTTGTCTATTGCTTGATTTGTTGATTGATTTTATTAAGATTTCTTTCGATTGTGGGTCACCATATTGGGAGTGGGGTTTTTGGTGAGAGCATGCCTTTCCTACCTGTCTCGACGAGGCCCTTGTATCCTTTGTTGTGGAGCAGGTGTTTTGGCAGTTCTCAGGTTCTTTTCAGAAGGATTTGTTCCCTGTGTAGCTGTATATTTGTTGTGTCCGTGGGAGGAGGTGAGTTCAGGATCTTCCTATGCCACCATCTTAAACCCAGTTTTCTTACCATTCCTTTGTAGTAAGTTTTTAAATCAGGAAGTGTGAGTTCTCCAACTTTGTTCATTTTCAAGATTGTTTTGGGTGTTCTGGGTCCATATGAATTTTAGGATCAGCTTCTCCAATTTCTGCAAAGAAGTCAGAAGGTTTTTGATAGGGATTGCTTTATCTGTAGATCAATTTGGGGAGAATTGCCATCTTAACAATAGTAAGGCTTCTGATCCATGAACATGTTATATTCATTTCCATACTCTTAAACAACCAGTTTTGTCAGTCCAGTTCTTCTAGATATGGATGTTCACATTAAGTGTGTTGTATTTTGCAAAGTAGCATTAGTGGAATTGAAGTCCTCCTGACTGGATTGTCAGGCATAGTGCAGAGGTTTAACTATTGCTCTTAATTAAACATGACTTGAATTGATAGAAAACGATACTTGGAAATAATGTGAAGAAACTAGTGTGAGTAATACCTGCTTTATGATTTTCATATGAACCTTCACATACAAAGTGGTATGGTTTGTTTTGTAGTTTGGTTTTTTAAATTATCATTTTTATCCTAAATATGTCTGACATAGGAGAGGGATTGCTTCAGGCAAACTTTCAGGTCTAGTACCCGGAGATAGGGGTGCATATCAGAAGAGTAGCTTACATAGTTGTAATGAGGGAGGTCCTTCAAAACTTTGCGATAAAATTTAAAACCCTCTCACATTTGTGTTTCTATGGCATAAATAGTCTTTTCCAGGCTTGTCATGGTCAAGTACCAATGATGTAATAATGATGATTGTACCAGAAGCACCAAAGGCAGCTATTGGCATGCTATGTGGTGGGGCTCTAGGCATGGTTAGTTTGACTTAGTTTGACTAAGTATTCTAAGAGGCCCCATGGAGTTTGTCATCTCTGACAGAGGACTTTAATGCATTAGTGATGAAAAATGGCTCACTACTGGCTTGTGATCTTCCAGAGAGTGTAAGACAACGCAGCACTAAGTGAGTGCCTCTTGTCTTACTTAAACACATGTATTCAGACCATTTGTTTGGGTACAGTGTTCCATCTTGTGTCAGCCTCATCAAAGGCTTGAAATAGAATAGGTGATATATAATATCTATACATTAATATTTTATTTATTATTGGATGTAATGTCTAGATACTAATATTACCTACTCTTGTTTTCCTGTTTTATTACTTATGAATGATCACCCAACTATTATAAACTAGACTTTTTAAAAACAGGATATTCTTTTAGCTTATTTTCTCCTGTGTGTTGATCCTTTCCGGTTTCCTGTTCCTCCCTGTTGCTTGTTGATCAGAGTCCTGTGGAAGAAATTGGTTTTGTGAGTCCTGTTGCTCTTCAGTTTGGTTAGTAACACTGTCAGAGGTGGGATCAGCCACACAAACACCTATCTTTGGTCCAGAGCACAGTTAGGGGAGAGGAGGAACAAATGGCTGCTCGACAGATGTGTACTTAGGGTTGTCAGGCCCTGTTGTTCACCCTCCTTGTCTACTGCCCCACCTCCAATACATGCTTAATAAATGAAAATCCCCGAATTAGAGCTTCATTCTTTTGGATTAAGGCTTCCATCCTTTGTTAAAATTCAAACAGCATGAACTGTTACCTTGTTAAACATTATGGATAGTTTGGGTAATTTATATTTAATTGGTTTTGTATACAGAGTTTGATAGATTTCAGTGGGGGCAGAGAGATAGAGAGCACACAATTCAATTACTAGGTACTTTGGAGGAATGTAGGAGAAAACCAGAAAAAAAGTAAGGGCTGCCTGGAATTCATGAATATAGCTTATTTGGACACTATTATTTTACCTAAGGGCAGCCTTTTATGGCCCCAGGAATGTCTGTGATGACCCTCATCTTCCTTGGAATATTCTTAGAGCAGGGTTAGGAAACTCCAGGCCCGTGGGCCAAATCTAGTCTGCCACCTATTTTTGTAAGTGAAGTTTTATTGGAACATAACCATTCTTATTCGTATACAAACTCATTGTGCCTACTTTCTTGTTACATTGGCAAAATTGAGTAGTTGTAACAAATATGGCCCACAATGTATAAAATATTCTGGCTCTTTACAGGAAAAGTTTGCCAATAAACTTGTCTAGAGAGTCTAGACTTCTAGAAGGTTAAGCATGGATCATAGATATCTTAAACTTATTTCAGACTTCTTTAACTTTTAATATTACCATTATGTGGACTCAAGGGCAGTGATCTTAAGGAAGGATCACTACTTATATCAGGATGAATGCTTGTTCAAAAAAAAATGTGTAACTTCAAAAATATTCGTAAAATAAAGGATGACACTGCTATGTTTAAAACCTAAGTAGCCATTGGAAAATTAATATCTGATTATACATGTACCTGTTACACCAACCTCTTTCAGGTGCTCCCATCTTATTACATGAGAAAAATGTTACAGTTCCCGCCATAGGCATTCATCTTCTATCATTTCTGAAGATGAAGTATTTATGTTAGACATTGTAACTTATTTAATTAAATATGAATATAAATATAAAATGCTAATTTCACTGTTGGAAATTTTAAAAGTGTTTTAGCTCAGTTACGTCTTGTCTTCCTTTCTCTCTCTCAGCTTGAAGTCCATGGCCCAAAATGACTCTACCACTGGAGACTTTCTTCCGTAAAGAGGAAGACCACACAGGAGGCTGGGATGAGCATGCCACTGCATCAGATCTCTGCCATTCCATCCCAGGATGCCACCTCTGCTAGAGTCTACAGAAGTAAAACCAAAGAAAAGGAGAGGGAAGAGCAGGTATTGGGGAAATACCTTTCTTAGTTTCATTATTTTTGTTCTTTTCATTAAATACAGTCTAGAATAAGCTCTGACGATCAAGTTTTCTCTAATAATAAATTTAAAAAGCACATGGTGTGAACAGTTTTGCTCAGAAGAAGTTGTCTTTTTGTAGGGTTCTAGGTTTTCAGATTTTGCGATCAACTTATTCTGCCATGATTATATCATGACTTATTTATCTTCATTGGTTAAATATTTCTGCTAAATCACTGAGAAAAAGTTCTTTGAATTCTCAGAATATGATGCAAAGGATGAATTTATTTGAGCAAAAACATATGCCTGCTGCAAGGGTGTCATAGTTAACATCAGAGTCTACCTCTGCTCTCATATGGCTTTTGGTTGGGCCTGACAATTAAATATGCATTAGAATCTAATAAGGTCAGTGGTGGAGGAAGTTCAGGACCACCTAATCCCAGCCCAAGGCACCAGGAATGGCTTCCTTGAAAAAATGACATTTACATCGAGACCCTGAACCTGGAATTAGCTAGGAGAAAGAGTGCTCCTGGGACATGCTGAAAGGCCAGAGGTTAGAGCAAGGTGGATTTGAAGATATTAAAATAGAATAACTGGAATAAAAAGGTTGAATGGGTAGGGGAAAGATAGGAGGTTGGAAAAATTATAGGAGTTACCTTAAGGAGTTTCGATTACTTTTGCAAAAGAATGCATGATCAGATTTGTGTTTTTAAATCTTTCACCCAGCCTGCAATTTGGAGGATGAATTGAATGGGTGGCAGGGAGACCAGTCAGAGAATTATTTAATAGCCTACTTAGGCCAGGTTTGACAAACTTTTTCTGTAAAAGACCAGATAATGAATATTTTAGACATTGTGGGTCAGACAGTCACATCTCTTCAACTCTGCCATTGTAGCATGAAAATGGCCAAAGACAATATATAAATGAATGGACATGACTGTGTTCCAATAAAACTTTATTTACAAAAACAGAAGACAAGTCAGATTTCACCTGTAGGCTGTAGTTTGCTGATATCTGGCCTAGGGAAAAGTTGATGGTGACTTTGTCTAGGATAGGCATAGTGGGGATAGAGATTTACATTATTAATCCAGTGGGCTTTATGATTGAATGTGGGGAGGGACAGGGAGGAATCAGAGATGACCCCTGCTGTCTTCTTGCCTTTACAGTGTGCTTTACAAACATTTGCTCCTTCGTTCTTAGAGCATTTCTGTTTTATAGTTAAACTTAGTCTTTGCCCAAGACTCTAAAGAATCCTTGTTAAATCAAGAATTGATGTCTTGTGTGAAGTTGAATCATTATAGGTGATGGGACACCATTCTTTCCATTATTACGTATAGAATAAAGAAAGAATCTATCGTATTTCTTAAAGTACATGGACTATAGAAAATGAAAAGGTGTCAGGTAAATTGAAAAGGTCTCTGTGTCCTTAGTTTGTGGAGTTTTTTTTTCATTGCTTGTATTGTCAGTCTGCACCCTTTGCATTTTCTGAGCTCTTAGAAGTGTGGCCAGCATTGTCCAACTAGGGGTAGTGGTGGGGTAGATGGTTTCAGAATGTCATGTTTTCAGTATTATAGCTTTTTTTCAACATGCTGGGGACGGGAAAATATCCCTAAATATCTTTCCCATGTTCTATCAGTTTTCATTTGTTAGTCTTCATTTAAGTTTCAGTTAAATTAGTAGTCTTTTCTTATAATCCTTCTTAGCCCAAATGGATTTTTAAATACCACTAAGTAGAACATTTCCTTGGTCTAGGGTGCTTGCCTGTATTAAGTTGAGGCTGTGAGTTCCTTATTCATTGTAGTGTTGAGTTTGGTTATCAGATGGCGGGAATTTCTTGGTATATATGTGAGGAAGCTATACATATTTGTTTGGAATAGATAAAGGAAGATGTCCAACATTTTAGCAAGGAAGAGAGATCTCTTTTGTCTGAAACCCTATTACAGGTTTGTTGTAGGTGGGTATTCAGTAAATACTTATTGAATGATATGATCTATTTGATGCCATTTTTAAGGTTTAAATAAGTAGCATTAACCAGCTGTTTCATGGAATTGGGATTTTGATTGGTATTGGGAAGAAGAACCATCCTGCCCCACCTTCATATGGGGGATAGTTCGAATACATGATGGCAAGTGTGACAGTTCTGGGAATCATTGTGCCAAGGTGAGGTGGCAGGTAGTGGAAGAGCCACTGAGACAGGAGCTTGAAGAGCCCCCAGAAGAGCTTTGGCAGCAGCTGGCACAGCCTCTGAAAAATGATTGTTGTAGGTTTCTAGAGTCTGAAATGTGGTATCAGGATGGGTTTGGAAGGTAAATTTTTGTCCAGTGAAGCCTTTTTCCCTTTATCCAGTTTCCCAGGTGCAGTGAGTTCAAAACAAAATCCTTTGGTACAATTTCTGATCCTCTTGTGCTTGGGAGAGGAGGAGAGGAGGGAAAGAGAAGCTATGCAAAGGCACCCCTTCCTTCCATCCCATCATCCACTGTTCTCAGAACCTGAAAGCTGGCAACCTGAGACAGTCCATTACATCAATAACAATTTTATTCCTTCTGAATCTTGTGAGAAGAGAGGAACATCGCAGTTTACACAGAATCAAATAATGTAACTGTTAACGTGGACACAGTTTTACCTATGTTTATCAGATGTGAGATTCTCTCTGTAGCACCCATTGCCCAAGCCCGTATCTACAATTCTAAGAGTTAATGACTTTTACGTAGTAGTCACTACACTTGATGAATAAATGAATGAGTTCAGTTTTAATGATATGGGGACTGCTGTGGAGGTGAGAGGAATGTTTTGCAATCCATAAAAGGATTTCTTCTGCTGTTGCTTATGAACTGGGTAAATGTTTCTTGAATATTTTTTTTCTTAGCGTTTTATAAGTATTGCTCCATTGCCGTTACACTCTGGTCTGCATTTAGAAACCTGATGTTGTGGTTGTTTGCATTCTTTCAAAAGAAACATATTTTTTATAGCTTTTTGCAGAATACTTTCTTCTTATAGTGTGAGGAGTTATTTGGTTAAGTCTTGCTGTTCTGGATGGCTTTCTTTGGTTCTTGTGGGGGATTTTTGAGCCTTTAAATCTTCTTTCAATTCTGAAACCTTTTCTTCTACCTTTAATCATGAACTCTAAACTCTGATTCTCTCAAGGATTGCTGCTACAGGTTAAAAATTTCCATATTCTCTTGGCTATTGTGTATTCTCAGATTCATTCCCCTTAGTTCTGTACTGTGGTCCTTTGGAATTGACCTTTTCCAAATTGCCCTATTTTGCTGACTCAACACTGCTGATTTTTGCTTCTTTCTCTGTCCAAGAAGGTTCTTAATTGATCTGTTGCTATCTGATTGCATTTTGATTAATTTATCTGGAGTTATTCTGTTTTGTGGTTTGATACATCTCTTTACGTTTTTTGAGATGTTTTTATTATGTTTTAGTTTGTTTTTAAATAGATTTATTACGGAATAATTGACATACAGTAAACAATACATATGTAAAGTATACAGTTTGATAAGTTGTGAAATATATATATACACATGAAACTATCTCCACAATCAAGATTGTGAACATATCCATCACTCCCAAAAGTTTCCTCATGTCCCTTGTAATCCCTCCCTCCCACCCCTTTCCAACCCTTTCCTCAGGGAATCATTGCTCTGTTTTCTTTCACTATAGATTGGTTTGCATTTTCTAGAGTTTTACAAAGATGGATGTACATATATTATGTACTCTTTTTTGTCTCGCTTTTTTCATAGCTTAGTTCTTTTGCAGTTCATCCACGTTGTGTGTATCAATAGTTTGTTCCTTTTCTTGATGAGTAGTACCCATTGTATGGACCTACACAATTTGTTTATCCATTCTCGTGTTGATGGACATTTGGATTGTTTACAGTTTTTGGCTGTTACAGACAAGGTTGCTGTGTTCACACAACAACAAGCCCTTGTATGGACATATATTTCCTTTCCCTTGGGTAAATACCTAGGAGTGGGGCCATATGTTCAGCTTTTTAAGATAGAAACTGCCAAACTGTTTTTCAAAGTGATACTGTTTTACATTCCTACCAGGAGTATGAGAGTTCCAATTCTTCTAGATCTCCACCAACCCTTGGTATGGGCAGTCTTTTTAATTTTAGCCATCTAATAGGTTATTCTAGTATTTCATTGTGGTTTTACTTTGCATTTCCCTCATGAGTAATGACATTGAGCATCTTTTCATGTGCTTATTTATCATCTATATGTCTTTTTTCTGTGTTGGACCGTCTGTTCAAATCTTTTGTGCATTTAAAAAAACCACCAATTTGTTTTATTATTGTTGAGTTTTGAGCATTCCCTGTATAGTCTAGACACAAGTCCTTTATCAGATATATGCTTTACAAGTGTTTACTCCAAAAGTTTGGATTGTCTTTTCATGCTTCTGCTGGTGTCTTTTAAAGATGAAAACTTTTTAATTTTGAAGTCAAATTTATCCATTTTTTTCTTGTATGCATTGTACTTTTGGCATTCTGTTAAGAAATCTTGGCCTAACCCAAGGTTACAAATAATATCTTCTATGTTTTTTTCCTAGAAGTTTTATAATCTTAGTTTTACATGAACATCTGTGATCTATTTTGAATTAATTTTTATAGATTGTGTGAAATACATATCCAGCATCATTTTCTGTTTTATGAATATCCAGTTGTGCCAGTAACATTTGTTAAATAGATTGTCTTTACTGCATTACCTTAAATCTGTTGCTCATATAGGTGTGTGCTTATTTTTGGAGTCTGTCTTCTGTTCCATTGATCGACTTGCCCATCTTTACAATTAATACCCTACTGTCATGTACATTCTAGCTTTATAATGAGTCTTGAAAATCAGACTTCGGCAAACTTGTTTTGCCTATTTTAGGTTTTTTGCATGTCCACATGAATTTAAGAATCAGATTGTCAATTTCTGTACAAAAATGTCTACTGGGATTTTTGTTCAGATTGTTGAATCTGTAGTTCAATTTGGGGGAGAACTGACATTTTAACAATATTGAATCTTGACCCATGAACAAGGTATGTCTCCTCTTTAAGTCTTATTTAATTTCTCTCAGCAGTGTTTTATAGATTTTAGTGTATAGGTCTTTACACACCTTTTGTCTGATTTATCCCCAAGTACTTTTTATTTTTGATGCTGTTGTAAATGATATTGTTTTTAAATTTTAATTTCCTCTTGTTCATTGCTAGTACAGAGAAATAAAATTGATTTTTATGTATTGATCTTGTATCTTGCAATTTTGCCAAAGTCACTAGTAGCTTTTTTTTTTTTTTTAAACATCTTTATTGGGGTATAATTGCTTTACAATGGTGTGTTAGTTTCTGCTTTATAGCAAAGTGAATCAGCTATACATATACATATGTTCCCATATGTCTTCCCTCTTGCGTCTCCTTCCCTCCCACTCTCCCCATCCCACCCCTCCAGGCTGTCACAAAGCACAGAGCTAACATCCCTGTGCCTTGCGGCTGCTTCCCCCTAGCTATCTACCTTACTACGTTTGTTAGTGTGTATATGTCCATGACTCTCTCTCGACTAGTAGCTTTTTTGTAGAGTCCATTGAATTTTCTGCATAGGCAGTCACGTCATCTGTAAATGAAGACAGTTTTACGTTGCCTTTTTCTATTTGGATGCCTCCCTCCCTCTTTCTTGCTCTAGTGAAAACCTCCAGTACTATCCTGAATAGAAGTGGTGAGAGCACACATCCTTGTGTTTGTGACCTTAGGGGGAAAGCATTCATTCTTTATACACTAAGTATGATATTAGCTATATGTGTTTTGTAGATACTCTTCAACATGTTGAGGAGGTTCCCTACTGTTTCTAGTTTGCTGAGAGTTTTGTTCAGTTTTGATACTGGTAACTTGCGTCTTCACTATTTTTTTTTCCTGATCTAGCCAGAAGTTTATCAATTTTATTGATCTTCTCAAAGAATTCTTTTGGTTTCATAGATTTTCTCTGTTGTCATTCTGTTTTCTATTTGTTTCATTTCTGCTCTGATATTTCCTTTCCTCTGCTTCCTTTGAGTTTAATTTGCTCCTCTTTTTCTAGCTCTTTAAGGTAGAAGTCAAGGTTATTTATTTATCTTTCTTATTTTCTATCACAGGATTTAGTGATTATAAATTTCCCAAGTTCTGCTTTCATGGCATTCCACAAATTCTGCTGTGTTGAGTTTCATTTTCATTCAGTTCAAAATACTTTCTAATCTCCCTTTTCATTTCTTCTTAGATCCATGGGTTATTTTTAAGTGTGTTATTTAATTTCCAAAATTTCTGGACTTTCCAGAGATCTTGCTTTTATTTATTTCTAATTTAATTCCATTTTGGTCTGAAAACATATTTTGAATAACTTAAATCCTTTTAAATTTACCAAGACTTGTTTCATGGTCCAGAATATGGTCTCTTTTGGTAAATGTTCTGTGTACACTTTAGAAGAATGTGTATTCCACTGTTGTTGGATGGAGTGTTCTATAAATGTCAATCACATCAAGTTGATTGATAATGGTTTTCAAGTCTGCTAAACCCTCACAGTCTAGTTGTTCTCTTATTAGAAAGAGTGGTAATTAAATTGCTGACTATAATTGTGGATTTGTCTATTCCTCCTTGGAATTATACCAGTTTTGCTACATGTAGTTGATGCTCTGTTATTAGGTGCATAAACGTTTAGGATTGTTCGGTCTTCTTGATAAGTTAACCCCCTTATTATTAAGAAATAATTATCTTTATCCCTGGTAGTGACATTCTTTGCTCTGAATTCTACTTTGATAATAACTCATTATTGACTGGGGGATTTTTTGCAGAAACTAATGCCTGCAGCCAGTGATTTGTTATGTTAACTGATACTGATTCGTCTCCCGTCAATAACGTTGGGGTAACAAAAGACGTATTAATACATCTCTGGTCAATAATGTGATAGTACAGGCACTACAGCTTTCTTTTGATTAGTATTAGTATGGTATCACCTTTTCCAGCTTTCTACTTTTAACCTATTTGTGTCTTTATTTAAAGTGCTTTTCGTGTAAGCAACACATACGGTTGAGTGATTTTATCCAGTCTGACAATCTCTCTCTTTATCTGGATGTTTAGACCATTTATATCTAATGAGATTACGGATATGATTAGGTTAAGTCTTCCTGTGTGTTTTCTGTTCATCTTATCTGTTCTTTGTTTTCCTTTTCATCCCTTTTCTGCTCTTTAAAACATTGAGTGTTTTTTAAGATTTAATTTTCTTCTTTGTTGGTTTATAAGCTGAAACTTTCAGTGTTTTTAAATTTTATTTATTTTATTTTTTTAGGGTTTATATTATATATCTTTAACTTGTCACAGTCTGCCTTCAAGTGATACTTTACTACTTCAAAAATACTATAAGAACCTTACTTTCATTTCTTCCCTCCTACACTCCAGTCTTTATGCTACCATTGTCATACGTTTTATTATATATATGTTATAAACCCTAGAATATGATGTTATTTTTAAACACTTTTATTTTTAAGGAGATTAAAATAATAAGAAAAATATCTGTTTACACTTACATAATGTAACTACCATTTCTGGTGTTCTTTATATCTTTGAGTAGAGCTGTATTTCCATCTGTCGTCGTCTTCCTTCCAGGTGAAGGACTTTCTTTAACGTTTCTTCTATTGTGAGTTGGCTGGTAATGACTTCTTTCAGCTTTTTTTTTTTTTTTTCTTCATTTCTTACATTTGGGGTTTGTTGAGCTTTGTGGGATCTGTGGGTTTACAATTTTCATTGAATTTGAAATATTTTTCAGATATTTTTTCTGTCCTCTCCCTTATTTGGGGACTCTATTACACACATTAACTGGCTTGAAGTTTTCTGATATTATGTTTTTAATTTATTTTTCTTTCTGTGTTTTATTTTGGATAATTCTAATTGCTGTGTTTTTAAGTTCATTAATCTTTTGTTTTTCAGTGTCTGATCTGTCGTTAACTCCACTTAGCGTGTTTTTCATCTCAGACATGGTATAGTTTTAATCTCTACAACTTCAGTTTGGATCCTTTCTTATATCTTCCATGTCTCTATTCAACTTTTTGATCATAAGATCCAAATTGAACTTCTAAAAATTTATTTTAAAATAAAACTGACTTAAGATACCAAGTGATGGGTATCTTTGTAGTATTTTTTTTAATTTAAAAAAAGTTAGCATAGTTGTAATATCTTGAATATAAAGTCCGTGTTTTTCTTATGTCCCATTACCCCATTATTTGATGTCTTTTCTTATCCCTAGGTCTATTTGAAAATGTGCTTCTGTGCACTATGTAGGATTATTAACATGTATTTTTAAAAGTCTAAAAGACAGTTTTGTATCTGGCCATCAAATAGGTGTTTAGAAATATACATTTCATTTGATAGTATTTGTAAATTACTTTCCATCTCAGAAGAGTGTCCATTTTACCCTGTTTTTAACAGGGCTCCAGGCCCACTGTAAGCAACGGCATGATTTTTAATTAGTTTAAGGAGAGAGGTTTAATACAGGGAAGTAGATGCCTACAAAGTATTTGAAGGGCTGGAGGAGTAGGCCTTCACTGGGTTTCCAGGAACAGCCAAGTCCCAGCACTCCTGGACTGCTCTGTTGAGGTCAGGAGCTGACACATCAGAAAGTTGCTGTTGATACTTCTGGTGAAAAAAAAGTCACTGTCTTTACCATGGTTTGAAAGCTACCACTGCTGCTACAGACTTTGCTGAATTAGGAAGAGGCTGCTAGCTCTAGAACCGCATCATTTGTGCCGTGATCTCGGCAAGCGAAGTGGATGCTCTGTCCTCTGCTTTTCTCCCTATGTCCCAACTCCAAATCAAGGCTTTGAGTGTGAGTACAACCTAATTATGGATTAATTGGATTAGCACATAATTCCTAATTATGTCTGGAACCCAAACTGCAAGGTTGTCCAGGAAATACATTTTTAAACTTTCTGCCCTATACCCCTTTAAAATGAAATTGGTGTGGAAACTGAAAGATTTGGCCCGCATCACAGTATCTCTCGAAGAGGATAAAAAACAAAAAGGTAATTCAGTGATTAGCTTACATTTAAACAGTACACTCCGTAGGAAATGAAAGTGGTATTTTCTTTCATGTATTTATAAACAGTTCCGTTTCTGGCCCTGTTGGGCTCACCATCTTGCTTCTGAGGTCAACAAGGGATTTTACCGTGTAGCATCAGGATGATGATCACCTGAACACACTTATATTTGCTATGAAAAGATATGAATGTTGGCAGCCAATACTGTACTCATCTCTACCTGACATCTAAAAGATGGCTTCACAATTGTTCAAGTGATAACAGTATTTTGAGGCACAATCACCATACTTTTACCTCTTAATAATAATTCTCTTTTCTCTACTAGATAAATTATTCCCCTTTAAATCATACAAACCTAATACAAGGAACCTGCAGGAAACAATCTGTGTTTTAACATCTCGGAATCTCCAGCGCCATCTAGCCTAACCCCCATTTTAATGCTTGAACTTCTCTGGGTCATCATGGCTCGCCTGTTCTTGGCCCCTTTAGGGCCTCTCTCATGGTATTGACCCACCACTTCCAAAGGCAGTCTGTACTTTTTGGGGTTACCAGAGATTTGAGATCCAGTATAAGAACTAACTCTCTGTAGCTTTCTCTTTTTGACAGCCCTACTTTTTTTCTTCTAGTAACTGGCAGTCTTACATTCTGCGGCATAAAAATCCATTGTTTCATGTATTACAAAGTTCAGTCTCTCAACATTCTGGTTGTTCTCTTTTAGACCATGCCTAGTTTCTTCCTGGAAGTATGCTTAAATGAAGAGATGAATATACATCTTTAAAATATACCTGTCCCAAATTATTGCCTTTGATTGGGCATCACCCTCCATGAGATCATTTGTATGGCTTCTTGAATCATCTGTGTGCTTTACCTGCAAAAGCCCCATGAGATTAATCTCATACCTAGAAATCAGGATTTCTTTTGTCACCTGTTTACCTTTTCTTGGTCCCTGGAGTCGTTTTTTCAAACCTGCTTCCAAGTATATTTTCCCTGTCCAGTAATCAAATCTGTCACTGTAACGTGCTGGGAGCTACTCTAGTTTGCTCAAGTACACACAGGAAGTTACAGTGTGCTTGTAGTTTAAGAACCAAATATGAGTAATTCTTTTCTAAATGGTTGTTTTCTACCTTGTAAGGCTTGTTTTCTTTGAGAATGAAGAAATAAGATTAGATGTTTTTCTAATGATTAAAAAAAAAGAGTGTGCTCTTATCAAACATTAAATACAAGTTGGTCAGTTTGAACTGTTACATTTTCTTGTGCACATGTAGATTTTTGAAGCTTAAATGTAGATAAAATTATATACAACTTTGAGGTCCTGCCATTTTAAATATTCTTAGTCAAAAGCCAGGAGTATTGGTTCTGGCTGTTTTATATATTAGCAGCTTACCTTTCCCAGCCAATTCTCACATAAGTCTTGGACTGGTTAACGATTTGCTGTTTACTTATTTAAGGTATGAAAATGGAAGGATGTGCATATTGACTGTAGCTGACCTCTGTGATGTTGGTTTGGGGAGAGTTTGCTAGGTAAGAGTCCACATCACGTAAGTCAAACGAGGAGTCTAGTTTGGATATATGGAGTGAAGCGCTGGCAGTTGGCTTCAGTGTGTTGTGTATAAATCGAGTGAAAATGGCACATGAATGTGTTTGTCTTGGTACCACTGCAGGACTCAGTGATTATGGTTTGTTGCCACTATTCTCTTACAGCTGTCCTGTGAATTAAATAACTGGGAGGCAGATAATTTTTCAGATTTCCTGTCAGTAAGCCTGTTGAAAATAAGAGAGCCACCCAAATTGGTTTTTAAATGCAGAAGTTTCAAAAAATAATATAGCCATAGCATCCTATAATAGTTGTTAGTGACTTCTATATTTGACATCATGGAGCTGACTCCTTTATTTTACACAAATAGAGAAACAGGTCCAAAGAGAAATGCCCTGCCCGTGGACACTTGAATTTGTATATTTTTTCTGTGTTATTCTGTTTCCTCCTTAAAAATTCTTTCACACGAATATAAATATACTCCACACATTTATTCTTTCACTCATTTATACATCAAGCAGGTATTAACACTGTATTACATACTGGAAAGAATCCTGCCCTGAAGGAGCCTGTAATCCAGCTGGGAGACAGGAAAGAGCTGTGTCACAGAATGCCGTGAATGCTCTGATGGCAGCCTCCCCAGTGTATTGTAACGGGAACTTTTTTGATCTATGATGTGACTAGATATTGCTTTTGTTTATCTCATTTTTGCTTGGGACTTAGGTGTGCTTTTTCAGTTTTTGAATCTGAGGACCCAGGCCTTTCTTCACTTTTGAAAAATTTCCACCCATTATTTCCTCACATATTGTGTCTCCCCCATTCTCTTCATTCTCTTTCTGGGAATAAAGGTCACTGTGTCTTCTGCCGTGCGTCCTGTCTGTCTCTGCACTGCACTCTGGGTTGATTTCTTCAGTGTTCTGTTTCTATTCACTAACGCTCTCCTCAGCCAAGTCTAGATCTGCCATTGAGAGAGTTTAATGTCTACATGTTTTTATTTCATACACTTTTTCCACAATTTCCCGTGTTTGCATTATGTTTTTTTATTTTTCATTTATCTCTATGAACATACAATTCAAGTTTCTTTCCCTTAGTTTCCCTAGTGTACTATGAATTGTGTGCTTATGTATAAAAACAATTTTGTTGTAGTAAATATTACCTAAAACTCTAGATGTGAAAATTCTTCATAGTTTGCAGTAAATATGCTTGATACATCACCCTCTAATAAGTGGAGGTGTGCAGTTGTCCACTAATTAATTATTCCCTTCACATATGGCCATTTTTTACAGCATCTAAATAGGTGAAGCTACCACTAAGGATTTGTTTAATTTAACGTAGCATATACTTATATCATGTTTATTCTGTTCAAGGCACTGTTCTTCTCAGGGCTTTACAAATATTAATTCATTTGATCCTCATATGAGCACTATGAAGTAGGTACTGTCATTGTCACTCTCCTTTTATAGGTGAGGCACAGAAAAATGGGATGAGTTGCCCAAGGTTCCCTCGTTGGCAGTTGGCCTGTGGTGGAATTGGTATTCAGACCAGCCTCCACATCCATGCTCTTAACTCACTTGTTCTTTGCATGCCACTCAGCCAGCCACTATCGTTTCAAGCCACATGTCCCTCTTAATGAACCTCACCCAGCTCCACTCCCTTTGTGTCTACATTCTTGAAGCACTTAATAAGTCTATACTGAGCCGGTTTCAGGTGTTCTTCTGTTTGCTTCCTATGTCTAAATCTTGTGTCTTCGTTAATTTATTCATTCTGCAAACAAGTGTGTATTAATCACCCATTACATGGTGGGTGCCATGTCACGCATTGAGCATAAATGTGGCATTAACACAGAGACCCTGTGTGCTGCCTAAATCTCTTCCAAGCCGCGTGCTTCTGTAAGTCCCCGTGCCGCAGCTGTAGTCCAGGACCTCACCATTTCTACTGGTGCGGCAGCCGACATACTGGTCTCCGTGCTTCAGCCTGTCTCTTCCTGCTCTGGGCACTGCTGGAGGAGAAGACGACAGTACACAGTTCAGTGTGCTAAGTGCCATAGTCCAGAGAAGTGCCCCTGATTCAGTCTCGTGGTGACAGGGAATGTTTTCTGGAAGAAGAGATGTCAAAGGTGAGTCCTTAAGAAGTAAGAGTTAGATGGAGATAGAGGTGAACAGTGTTCAGGGCAGAGAGAAAGGTACAGGGCCAAAACTCCTAGGGAAGAGAAGAACACATGGCATGTTTGAGGTACTGAGAAAAACTCACTATGCTGGTGGAACTTGAAATGTGCCGCTGGCAGCGAGGTGAGTCAGGAGCGGCCACATTGGTGCAGAGGGCGCTGAGATGTCAGTGCAGGTGTAGAGCTGGAGTTACACAGTTGAAGCTGTTTTAGTTAGGTGACTGTGCAGTTTGATGAGGGGATTTAGAAAGCTATTGGAATAGGCTGGGTGATGATGGTCTGAACTAAGGAGGTGGTGCTGGGGACGAGAGAAGTGAGCAGATTGCAAGCAAGATGAGCAGGAGGTAGGAACAACAACAGTGCTTGTGGCTGAGGGATTGTGGTGGTCGGGTAGGTGAGGTCTGGCCTAGACTAAAGGTTGACATCATTCACTTTGACAGATGTGAGATGGCAGTTTAGGGGAAAGATGGTGAGTTTGGTGGCAGATGTGCAAGTATGAGGTACTTGTGGGGGGTCCAGCTGCAAATATACAGAATTCAGTTGTGTTTGAATCTCTGTAGGAAAATCTATTGAAGCTAGAGATAGAAAAATTTTAGAGTTGGTGACATATACACGGTAAAGGATGCCCTAGGAATAGGTAAAATTTTCAGTTGGAATGAATAGCCTGAAGAGAAGTAAGGGTGTGTGATAGGACACCATGGAAGCAGAGCCACCATGTCGAGTCACTGTCTCACAGACACCCTGTGCTGATAGGTACCTTTGGTGCTTGCTGTATTTCAGAATATGTTATATCTTTCTTCCATATCACTTTTGCATAGGCGATAAAATAGCACCCCTTTTATTCAGTTGTCCTTGTGCTGTGTTTGTGCATTTTTTATGTTTGCTTATGAACTCAATTTACCACATTTCAGAAGCCTGTCTTTTTTAAACATCACAAGACGGGGTCGGGGGTCTGGGGTCGTGGGGAGTGGTGGTGAGAGGAATTGGGAGACTCGGATTGACACACATACACTATTGATAGTATGTATAAAATAGATAACTAATGAGAACATACTGTATTGCATGGGGAATTCTACTTAGTACACTGTGGTGACCTAAATGGGAAGGAAATCCAAAAAGGAGGGGATATATGCATATGTATAGCTGATTCATTTTGCTGTACAGTAGAAACTAACACAACATTGTAAAGCAACTATACTCCAATAAAAATTAATTAAAAATAAATAAACATCAGGAGACTTTTATTTATTTTTTAATTAATTTATTTTTTAATATAAATCTGATTATTTTTTTAAATTAATTAATTTATTTAATTTTGGCTGTGTTGGGTCTTCGTTTCTGTGCGTGGGCTTTCTCTAGTTGCGGTGAGCAGGGGCCACTCTTCATCACAGTGCGCAGGCCTCTCACTGTTGCGGCCTCTCTTGTTGCGGAGCACAGGCTCCAGGTGCGCAGGCTCAGTAGTTGTGGCTCACGGGCTTTGTTGCTCTGCGGCATGTGGGATCTTCCCAGACCAGGGCTCGAACCCGTGTCCCCTGCATTGGCAGGCAGACCCTCAACCACTGCGCCACCAGGGAAGCCCGAGACTACTTTTAGATTCACAGCATCAGGTTATATGTGAATAACTAGTAGTGGTTGCAGTTACAAGCAAGTCCTAATAATATCTTTTGCCTTAGGGCTTTGGTTTTTGAATTAGGCTTAGGCTGAATAAGTATAATGCTTGTGTATGACTAGCTGTGTAATTAGCATTTATAAGCAGAGTCACCATCCAAATTGTGAAAGACACACTCAGGTTATTCATACTGTTCCCTAAGTTTCATCAATATCTGTTCCCTGAGAGCAAAGGATATTTGAAGAGAAATATCAAATTTCTCTTCAAATTAGCTGTATGAGCCTCTGCTTACCAGCATGGTTCTTGTGGCCACTCAGTGAGCGTCACCATTCTCTTTTCTGGGTCTCAGTGGCCCTCCCATACCAACCCACTGATGGCAGTTGTCATCCCAAATCTAACTCACAGGTAAAGAGACTAGAATCTTTTATCAAGTGAACTTTGAAACTGCCTTTGAAAAAATTATTCCATTAAGTTCAAGGTAATACTGAGAGTTGTTTGAAGAAAATTTGAACTTTGAGCCCCTTACTTTAAAAAATTATTTATTATGAAAAACAGAAAAATTGTGGGGGGCTACTTTAGTTTTAAAGAAACTAAAGAGGCATAACAACCAAATATAATATGTAAACCTTGATGGAACCTGCTAGGAAAAATAGGCAGCTATAAACTGTCTTTTTTGACACAACTGGGAAATCTGAATATTGTCTACATATTTAATGATAATTATAGAATTATGGCTAATTTTCTTAGATGTGAAAATGGCACTGTGGCTATATAGGAGATTGTTCTTAGAACATGCATTCAGAAATATGTAGGGATAACGTGTAATGTCTGCAACTTACTTTCAGGTGGTTCAGCCAGAAAAAGAAAAATAACAAGGAAAAGAAAAAAAAAAAATGTGTGTGTGTGTGTATCAGAGAAAGAGAGGAAGAAAGCAAATGTGGCAGATTTTATAACAGTCGATGCATCTTGTTGAAGGATATAGGGTATTCATTATACTGCTCTTACAAATTTTCTGTAGATTTTTAAATTTTCAAAATAAAAATTTTGGGAAATAAAAGAATATGCCATTTTCTAACATGAGATAAAGCCAGGGTTGCAGTAAACAATGAGATAAAGCCAGGGTTGCAGTAAACAATGATAAATAGTAAACAGTGATAGACAATTAAAAGGCCAGTGGATGAATTATTTAATGAGATGCTTCATAGGTATTCAGCTATTTTAAAATCTGATTCCAAACTTTTTATGATACTTTAGGAGTATGCAGTCATTGGTTGATATTTATGCCCAGTTGTTGAAATAAAGAGTTCTCTTTTTAAATTGTGGTTATTGCTGATCATTGATGTTTCTCATCCATCACATTAGCAGAATATTCAAAATGGAACCTGTGACTAGATTAGGTTTTCTCTGTGTTGTATTTTAGGAGATTTACTTCCTTTGTTTAGGTTTTCATGCTGTCAAATATCTGTACTTTAGGTGTTCTCAGATGTGTGGCTCACTCTGTCTCTTGTTGACCTTTCTTCTGTGATATATTAAAAGAAGAGTCTTCAAACTGGTGTGTCCAAGGCTGGGAGGCCTGTGCAGGCTTCCCAAAGGGCACACAAGCATGGGTGGGCTGAAGGGGATTTGTTTTCAGATCCTCTCTTTCTACATATACTTGAGCCTAAAACTACTCCTATGAGTTTTCCACCTGCATCTCTTCTTCTACTCGGAAGAAGAAAGACATACCCCTTAATTTTACTCTGTAGCATTGTCCTAGGAAATAAAAATCTCAGGCCATCAAAGGGACAATTGGAATTACTGGTTTTGGGAATTCTCCTTTTAATAAATAATCAAATTACTGTATACCTGCCTGGTTAGTTTATCTTTTCTTGTCTTATACAAACTGTATTTCTGATGCTTCAGAAGTAGGGTATGTTGGCCTATGATTACATGTTATGAACTCAGATACACCATAGATATAGATTGATGAAAGTGACTTCACCTCTTCCATCCCCCAAAATGCCGTTCTGCAGTGAAGAGCTTTTAAGGGAGAAACCTTTGAGAGCAAAGCAAAGTAAGCTTCAAGTGACAAAAATGGCTTTAAAAAAAATGTAACTTATTTAACAATAAGCTGAGTTTTTAGCTATTCTCAGTTCTTAGTTGCTAGGATGGGTCACTAGCCATAGAGTAATGCACATTTGGACAGCTGAAGCAGAACTTGTTAGTGAAGCCAGTTGTTTTCAATGTGACTGGAATATTTTCTTGGACTATACAGTTTTTCAAGATATTCCAGGTAAAATATGAGGATAAAATTTTTTTTGATCTCTTTCCAATAAAATGTATGTCATTCAATAAAGCAGGTAATATTGAATCATATGATGAAATATTTATTCCAGTTACACTTAATCCTCATAAAATACTTTATATTTTCTACCACCTGTTAATAAAAAATGAAATTATATTCTTGCTGCCAGACTGATTTGTTTTTAGCAGTGTAGTAATTACAGTAGGTTTTTAGGAATTTCACCTTGGTATTTGCTCCACATCCTCTCTGGTGTGGTAGAATGGAATTCATAGCCTACATAAGTTTTTAGATCATAACAAAAGCACATGATTGAGTTCCCTTGGAAGCCTGGTGATTGGCCCAGGCCTGAATCTTACTTGACACCTAACTTAGACCCTAGTCCTTTTCTGAATCTTAAGTCTGACTTTGCTTTGCCCAAACCACACATATCTTCATTTGTACTTTTTATCCTGGCCAGCACTACTTCAGCATTGATGTTTCCAGCATCGAGGGTGCTTTAGCTGCTATAATTTAGATTAAATATACAGTATACTGTGTCAGGTGTTCAAGGATTGCTTAAATGTTTAAAAATGTTATTATTGTGAAACTGTGTTTTTCCTATATTTAAGTAGGTCCACATGAGGTATTTATAAACTCTCTCTCTGATGTATATGTCCAATAATCCTCTCCATTCTCCATTCTCTTCCTCCATGGATGGGTGTTAGTGGGTGGATATGTAAAAAAGAGAAAGAGAAGCTAGTATCTCTGTCTCTGATGTGGCATTTAAAAAATTCTACCATGTAGTTTTTACCTGCTGGTTGGTTTACCTGTTTATATCCCATAATAGACTGTCAGTTCCTTACTGGTAGGGATGATATTTTCTTCATCAACAGAACTCCCTTGTAGCTTATAGGATGGTGCTATCCATGTTTGAATGAAGACATTCTCAATCTTTCGTGAATGATAATTGTAATTTTTATGCAAATATTTTCATTTTAAGTGCAGGTCAAAAAAGTATAAGATGGTAGTTGGAAAAATCTGGTAAATATTTTCTTGCGTAAACTTCCTGCCAGTATAACTGTTAGTGCTTCCACAGCTGTGGAATTCTCAATGCTTCTGTTATAAAACTGGCACAGTCCCCAGGTCTCTGACAAGTTCAGTGGTTTGAAAGCTAAGTCGTTTTAACTAGAAGCATTGTCGTCTAGAGCAGTGATATGATACTGATAGCTTCAAGAATGCTCTTGAATGTGGCATATAAGGAAGAAGAGGGCTCTAGGTAGAAAACTATGCCAGTGTCTGAGGGCATGGTTTGTGGCTGAGCTGGGATCAGCAGGCCAGGCCAGGCCTGGCATTATTAATGAGATAATGTGGAAAGGTTCTCACAGGGTGTTCCCTTAGGCAACCTGTTAGTAGCTGAGGAAGTCCAGTCCTCCTGAAATGCCCAGATAAGCTTATAGTAAAGGTCAGAGCAAACTGGATATCTCATCCAGGGTATAGGGCAACATTTGAGGGAGCAAGTTTCAAGATTCTGGGAAGCAGGAGTTCATCAGGTCAAGGGTCTTCAGAGCAATGGCAGAGAATTCACCCATCCATGAATGGGTGTTGGCTGCAGGCAGGGTTATTGATACTTTCCTCCTGCAGCTTTAGGGATATGTCATTACAGCTGTCTTAAGAGTTTGAAGGTCTTGGTTGAAATGTCAGTAGTGGGGAAAGTAGACACGTCATCAAGTGCAGACTCTATATTCTGTCTCACTTGGGTCTCTCTTTTCTGCATTTCATGTGGCACTGTGATCATAGAATCAAAAGTACTCTGGGACAGTCCCAACTTTGATGCAGAGTTTTTATGAAAATTGGAAGGACTTAACTTGACAACCATTGCCTTGCCCTATTTCAGAATTCTTAAGAAAGCTTGGCCCTCCATAATCAAGGCTTCCACCTCACACACCCAAAAGGAATCAGAATTCTTTATGAGACACTTGGAATATGTGTGAGTCCATCACTGTTGTATTAAATGCCAGGGAGGCTACTCTTTGGAGAAATACCTTTACCTGTACACATGTAGGTTTTAAGATCTTCAAGGGTGGTTCTGTCAGTGGGAATTTTAAACTCAGGGCAGAGAGGTACTTGAAAAGAGGATATGAGTCAAGGAATAGATGACAGTAGTTGAGAGACAATAAGAACAAACAAAATGATAACTCAAAAATTTTACGTTATAGTTTAAAATGTATGAGAGACAGTAGACTGATGCCCAAGGTGATGATTATCTTAAAATTGAAGAATTAGTTTATCACATAGAATTAATATATTACCCGACAACTCCTTGTGCTTCTTTGATTGTTTGTCATGGAGAAAATGTTGAAAACCCTTGCCTGTTTTATATATTTAAAATGTGTTCATCCAGGCCTTAGCCTACTATGGAGAACATGGAAAATACAGGAAAATGTGAACGACACTATGTTCCAAAATCTTCCCTTGTAAAGTGTTAGTTTCTTACAACAGTTACAGGCCCTTCTTCCAGAAGTTCTCTTTTTACAATATACACTCCATCCTCTGTATCCATAGGTTCCACATCTGCTAATTCAAGCAGCTTCGGATCAAAAATATTCGAGAAAAAAATTCTGGAAGGTTCCCCAAAGCAGAACTTGAATTTGTTGCAACTATTTACATAGCACTTACATTGTATTGGGTATTATAAGTAATCTAGAGATGATTTAAGGTATATGGGAAGATGTGCGTAGACTATATGCTAACGCATTTTATATAAGGAACTTGAGCATCTGTGGCTTTTGGTATCTGTGGGGGTCCTGGAACCACCCTCGCCCCCCATGGATACCGATGACTACATACATATTATCATTCTTGGAGTAGGGAGTACAAAAAGGCTCTAAAACACAGGATAGAATTGTACATGTGTACGATACATAAGAAGGGAGTTTTGATAACCTGGTTAAATGCTAAGGATTCATAATTCTGCTGCCAACTGACTGATACTCTAGGGAAAATTGGTGTCCCTGGTGTGCCTTGTTCATTGTGAGAAACAGTTTGCCCTCCTTTTAATTTGTTCCTAAAGTCCGATATTCCCATAGACACCTCAGGGCAAACAATGAGGCTTACAGTAATCAAGATACATTTTTTTTGGCCTTTAAAAGATATTTATCTATAACAGAAGTGGTATTTAAATCAGGGGTGAAAGGATGGATGAGTTAATAAATAAGGTTGGAACGACTCACTTTCCATACAGAAAATTAAGATCCCTACTTCACACAAAACACAAAAGCAAGTTTCAAATAGATTAAAGAAAGCTCCAAGTGTAAAAAACCAAATCTTTTAAACTGCTTGAAGAAAATATAGGCAATATCTTTAGAATCTTGGGTCACAGAAGGTTTCTTTCTTTTTTTTTTTTATACAGCAGGTTCTTATTAGTCATCCATTTTATACACATCAGTGTATACATGGCAATCCCAATCTCCCAGTTCAACACACCACCACCACCACCCCCCACTGCTTTCCCCCTTGGTGTCCATACGTTTGTTCTGTACATCTGTGTCTCTGTTTCTGCCCTGCAAACCGGTTCATCTGTACCATTTTTCTAGGTTCCGCATATGTGAGTTAATATATGATATTTGTTTTTCTCTTTCTGACTTACTTCGCTCTGTATGACAGTCTCTAGATTCATCCATGTGTCTACAAATGACCCAATTTCATTCCTTTTTATGGCTGAGTAATATTCCATTGCATATATGTACCACATCTTCTTTACCCATTCATCTGTCGATGGGCATTTAGGTTGCTTCCATGACCTGGCTATTGGAAATAGTGCAGCAGTGAACATTGCAGGGCATGTGTCTTTTTGAATCATGGTTTTCTCTGGGTATATGCCCAGTAGTGGATTGCTGGGTCATATGGTAATTCTATTTTTAGTTTTTTAAGGAACCTCCATACTGTTCTCCATAGTGGCTGTATCAATTTACATTCCCACCAACAGTGCAAGAGGGTTCCCTTTTCTCCAGCATTTGTTGTTTGTAGATTTTCTGATGATGCCCATTCTAACTGGTGTGAGGTGATACCTCATTGTAGTTTTGATTTGCATTTCTCTAATAATCAGTGATGTTGAGCAACTTTTCATGTGCTTCTTGGCCATCTGTATGTCCTCTTTGGAGGAATGTCTACTTAGGTCTTTGCCCATTTTTTGATTGGGTTGTTTGTTTTTTTTGATACTGAGCTGCCTGAGCTGTTTATATATTTTGGAGATTAATCCTTTGTCCATTGCTTTGTTTACAAATATTTTCTCCCATTCTGAGGGTTGTCTTTTCGTCTTGTTTGTAGTTTGCTTTGCAAAAGCTTTGAAGTTTCATTAGGTCCCATTTGTTTTTGTTTTTATTTCCATTACTCTAGGAGGTGGATCAAAAAAGCTCTTGCTGTGATTTATGTCAAAGAGTGTTCTTCCTATGTTTTCCTCTAAGAGTTCTATAGTGTCCGGTCTTACATTTAAGTCTCTAATCCACTTTGAGTTTATTTTTGTGTATGGTGTTAGGGAGTGTTCTAATTTCATTCTTTCACATGTAGCTGTCCAGTTTTCCCAGCACCACTTTTTGAAGAGCCTGTCTTTTCTCCATTGTGGGCACTTGGCACAGGCTCTGAAATTCTATGTTGACTTTAAAAACACACATGCTAACATAAAAGCATTTAATACTGTAACTAGATAGTCCAAATGCCATCAGGTAGGATGCTTTCAGCTGCAAGTAACAGAACAACCAACCCAACCTGGATTAAACAATGGTAAGCTTTACCAGCTCATATAAAAGGAGGTCTGTGTAAAAGGGCAGGATGGGCTTCAGAGGTGGTTGATCCAGCATATCAGAGGCCTGTTCAAAGACCCGGGTTCTTTCTGTCTGTCTCCTCTGCCATTCATGGGGTTTACTTCATCTCAAGGCAGATTTCCACTGAGGTTGTAGATAGTTGTCAGCATTCCTGGCTGTGCATGACCTTGTGCACGGGAGGAAGAGAAGAAGAGAAGCTTGTTGCGCTCTCTACGGGTGAGAAGGTAATTGCCCAGATGCCTCCAGCAGATCTCACCTCATGAGCCAGAAGTGGGCTCTTGCCAGTCGACCTACTCCAGGAAAAAAGGGTGAGGTGAGCATCCTGAGATGCATGGTAACTCTGGGGAGAGAGGAATAATGAAGAGAATTGGGGCTCTGTTGAGGAGGAAGAAGGGGAGGCAACCAGCAATATTCCCCCTCGTCATTTAGTTTTAATGCTACTCTTTTGCTGTCTGTTACGCCATAAGGTTTTTGAGTTAGAACTATTTTTTATGCGGCCATATGAGATGTCTTTCTTTTTTTCTGAGTAGTGTGATTTCTCTTTTAAGATGGCAGAGTGAAGCCAAATTTCAAAATATCCATCCTTTTAGACTTGAAGATATGAACAGCAAATGGATAAAAGTTAGCAGAAATATACCAACAGCAAATTCAAAGAACACAGCTGATGGTCAGTAAGAGAAATGAAAGTTTCCAAGAATTCAAAGGGTTTGGCTCAGAGTCGTTCTTCACCTCTCACTATGCAGAGGCTCTATGAGAGAAAAGGATAGTGAGCAAATACTGCAAAATCCTTAATGGGTGTGGCAGAAGAGTGGGTGAATACAGGCAGTGCTGTGCTGTAGGAGCACTGGGAATTCCAGGTGACTGGAAACCCTTCCCTGAGTGTTTCTCTCATGTGACAAAGAAAAGCATACTAGAGATCGTTATTTTGGTAATGTCCCAGCTGGGAAAGAAGTAGAGAAGAAAGGCAGAATGACAGTAAACCCTGGAGCTGATTATCTTCATCAGTAAACTGGGAGTTAGCAGAACACCTGACAGAAGGCAGCCTTGATAAAGGGAGTCTCTGGTGAACAGTAAGTGCAAGAAGCAGCACATAGTGAACCCGGGGTGACAGGGCTACCTTATCTCTTTCATGGGCTAGGTAGGGGTGTGCATTGGATAGTCAGGATTTGAAGGAAACGGAATGATTACAAAGGAACAACCTGGGCTGACTCTTTCTGATGGAAATGAAATATCACAAGGATTGAGGGAATTACAGAATGTTAGGGAGGAGCAGAATATATCCCTGGGAGAAGAGAGCAGAGTTAGGCTGCTTGTAACCCTAGCCCCTGTTAAGCTGGATCCCTTTTCCTTTCATCACACTCCTGAACCTCCCTTCCCCCCAACACACCTGCACAAAGCTGCTAGAATGCAGCACCAGCTGAGGATGTGACTGGGAGGGGAAAGGTTCCCCTAGACTACACGGTAACACTGACAGAAGTGCTCCACAGAATATCCTGAGCCACTGAGAAGACACGGCCAGGCCTGTGCACTCACAGCAAGGTGGAGAGGAAGGCACAGTGCCTGCAGAAAAAAGATGCAGTCTGTTCTGGAAGAAATACTAATTTCCCTTCAAAACAGAAGAGTCCTGCACGAGCTATTAAGAAACTGAGTTTCATAGAACATTGGCTCAGAAATGATGATAATAATAAAATAACAGAATGAGGCGGAAAGGGGAAAATATGGGGCCAAGGAGACTCATAGAGAACCAATTTGCAGAATAAACAAATCAGAAGCAGCTAGGAACGGAATAGTCATGGCTGAAAAATTACTGACAGAGCACAGTCTTGAGATATTCAGTGAGTGCAGAAGAAAAAGAAACAAAGATTGAAACAAATGAAAATGATAGGTGTGGTATTGGACTTCCTGGAGGCGGAGCTGAGCTAGAAGTATGGGCCTTCAGTTTTTTGTTCAAGTTCCTCTTGGAATTAGGTTTTTGGTTGCAGAGAATTGACCACTTTAGACAGCACTCATTTGGAGATGTGTAAGCATTGACAAATGGTGAAAATGAATGTTCATGTTCTTCCTAGAAGAATACCAATGAGATGAAAGATTTATTTATAGCCTGAGATACCAGGAAAATTCCCCTTTGAAGCAATTTGTTTCCTGGCAGTGATACTAAAAGCTCCCTTCCCCCACCACATGATGATTTTCTGTGCTTTGCAGGACCTGGTCTTTTGTTAAATGTAAATACTGACCTGCTGATCTCAGGGCAAGCTGCTTTTCCTATAACCAGAACCCACTTTGTAGGACAGGTTCTATGGAGAAAAAAATTTTTTTTGTTCTGTCAGACATTTATGGTTAATCATTGACATTTTCTACATTAAAAAAAAGTCTCTCAAGTAAGTCTGGGTGATAGGTTAGCATGAAAGAAGAGCAAACAAATTCACTAATGTTTACTTTAGTTGACTAGAAAACTGAACTTTCATTCCTTGCATGTCACCAAGTATGGTTTAGAATCTTTACGTTGTAAATTGCTGTGGGGAGTAGATCATAGAGCAGAAATTGGGTTGCTGGAATGGACTTGTCATGAATTATTCATTCACTACCTAGTTCCTAGGAAATCAGCTGGAGGAAGTAGTTAGTCCAGTTTGATCACAGGAGTGGTATGCTAAGGGCTCTAGCAAGCCCTTACAAGTCCAGCAGCAGCCACGATGTGCTTCTGCTGGCTGCTGTAGGGCAGCAGCTGCCGTGCGTTGCAGGCGGAACCAAGGAACATGCTGCTGGGGGAGAGCTGCACTGAGGACTCCCTGATGCTTCTTACCAGAAAATGAAGCTTCAGGTAGGAGAAGTGCCCTGTTAGCATGGCCGGATTTCTCATGGATCTTAGGGATGCCATTAGGCCTTATGGAACAAATCTGCATAGAACTGGAGTTGCTCAAGGGTGCCTCACTAGTGAGGTTGCCAGCCAGAGAAGCTTAGCAGTTTATTTCCATTTTCAAGGGTGTACTTTGTTTCTAACAAAACCGTTCCTTGAAATTGTGAAAAGTATTCTTGTGCCAAATAAACATTTAAGTCTATAAATTATAGCATATGTTTTAATGATATCTCCTACCCTTGGTGTAAAAAATACCTTTTTTATTGACATAATATTGGTCATATAATTTAAAATCATGGAATTATGACTTTGGAAAATCATTAGAGAGACAACTTAGTTTAAAATTTGCATGAGCACAGCTGCAGGCTCCATTGTATTTTCTAGAGGAAAGGCACCTTGGTTCTTTCTGCTGGAGCATTCATTTTGGGAAGATCTTTTAGCTTCTCATCAGATGGGAAGTGCATAAAAGATGGAACAGTAACAAAGGGTCTTTGTTCTGTTTGTTGGTATTATTTACTGTGTGTCCACGCGCACGCGCACTCTCTCTTTCTCTATCTTTCTCAGTAAGCCAGACGTGTAATTTCATTTGGCAGGGACATTCTAATGTTGCCATTTGCATGTCTGTCTTACTTTGTATGGATGCTCTCTCTGTTAACTTTGCTGAGGCTATGAGTTGCTCTTGAGCTGGAGGGACAAAAGTAGTAAAGGTGAAAAGAGCCAGCCTCAAGGAATCTGGGCCAAATTGGATATACATATTTCATCATGAAATACCATTTATAGTTTTGAAACTCTTAAGTAAACAAACATCCCTTGAACACATACACTCTGAGCTCTGAGACAACCAGTGAAGATCAGCAGTCTCCTTCTGCATCATTTTCTTAAGCTCCACAAGAGAAAGGGATCTTTGTTTTGTTCACTCATCATTCCCAAGGGCCTAGAACAGTACTGGGCACATAGTAGGTGGTTAATAAATATGTTCCCTGAATGAGAATGTTCTGTACTAAAGAAAAGTCTTCCTACAAAGGTTATAGTATTTACAGTGTTGCAGTTTCTATGAAAACTTTTACAACAAATGTATTCTGAATTGTATTGGTAAACATTTTTCAGGTAACTTCAAGGAATTATGTATTTCTTGGATATATAAAGAGTTTTAAAGCAGCAGAAATTAAAATCCATTCATTTTACTGTTAAGGTTTTTTAACCTTAACAGGTTAAAACATTCATTTTAAATGAATGTTAAACCTTAACATTCATTTTAAATTAAGGTTTTTAAAAAATCAACAGTGAATACAAAGACCTTTCATTTTTTGGTATAACTTTATTTCATGTTCAAAAAATGAAAATTACTTAATGGAAAATGTATTTGGAAAAGACTGTATTCATCAATACCTTACTAGGAATATTATCATTCTAATCATGCTATGTTACATGTAACATTTTAAAAAGCATTTATCATTCTATGTCAGAAGGCTTTTAAAACTGTAAACCCATTTATTCATAACTTCTAGGGTAGGTTTAAGACTGCAGTATGTTTGGAGCTGAGTGGAACTAAGCAGGGCAACATATTCCCCATAGATAATATCACATTTGAGAGCTCAGTGGAACCAAAAGGGGTCATCTCTGTTGACTTCTCTCTCCTCCCCGCTCCCACAAAAGCCCACTTTATAAAGGACAAAACTGAAATCCAGAGAACATAGACGAATGGCCCAAGAACAAATGGTTAGCTGTTATGGTTTTACACTTGACCATCTCAAATTTTTTAGTTGCTTGTTACTTTATTATTGCCACTTTATAAAGCTTAAAAAAATGAAGCAGATAATCACACTATTATAAATTTGGACTGTATTATTTTACTGAAGACAACTATTAGTGCATCTTGCATTACTTTAAATAAATTGTCTTAGTCTATTTGTTGAAATACAGTTTTATAAATTGTAGACTTTTCACCCTTTTGTGATGTATTTTTTTTCCTGAGTTAAAATTGTAATGGCTAAATGTGTCCTAAATTTTATTTCAAATTTGAACTTTTTTATCAAATGATATTTTGTTCTATTTTTGTTACTCCTTAAAACTATCTGGGTTTTGCTTTTATTTTTCAGATAGATGTAGATTGTTGCATAATTTTTCTGAGTTCTTTTTACCGACTATATTAGTCTGCTTGGGTTGCCTTAATAAAACCTTACATGTGTGGAGACAGAGAGCTATCTCTCTCTTTCCCATCTCAAAGGGATAAGCAAAATGTGGTAAATCCATACAATAGAATGTTACTTAGCTGTGAAAATGAATGAATTATTGATACATACTGCAGCATCAGCAAACCTTGAAAACATGTTAAGTGAAAGAAACCAGACACAAAAGGCCACATTTTGTCTGACTCCATTTGTATGAAAGACAGAGATAGAAAACAGATGAGTGGTTGCTAGGGGCTTGGAAGAGGGGAATGGGGTTCTGTTTTAGGCTAGTGAAAATGTTCTGAAACTAGAGAGGGATGATGGTTGCTGAACATTTTAAGTATACTAATGTCACTGATTGTGCACTTTAAAATGGTTGAAATGGTAAGTTTTCTGTGTGTTTTACAACAAGAAAAAACAAAAAAGATGAGCTTACAACCAGAAAAGTATTTTTTCAGGAAAAGGTAAAATCATGATTCTCATGAACATATATTAAGGAATTTGTTATACTCATGTGTTATGAAAGAACTAGCAGATGTTTAACCAGTTCAAAGGAAAAGTCAGAAGAGCACCAATTTATATAAAGGAAATATTGAGAACTGCAAATGGAGACAAAACTGATTTTTCCATGGGAGGGGGGTGGAAGTCAAAAGTAACTCTCAAATAGGACATCACTTACTTATTAAGTACCTACATTGTACAAAGAATTGCACATAGCTCATAGTTTTCCATTGAAACTCAACATTTTTCCCCTATAGTCTCCCCTCTTTTGCTAAAAAATCTCATAGAAAAATTATTCTTGATCAAAATTAAGATCCTATTGGATTTGGCCTGATTATTTATATAGGGGCAACAAGAGTGTTAATTTCCCTTATGGGCCTTCTTAAGTTGCTTTGCTGGAAGTTTTTCTAAGGAATATCAGAGTGGATTTTTAAAAGCCTCATTATTTGTGGTCCTAACATTAGGAAGCCAAACCAAGAACTTGCTTTCAAATTTCACTTATAGCACCTATAAATTTTCCTAATTTCTTGAGGTCCCCCCAATACTCTGTTTCCTAGGCCTGCCAGGAATTGGCTTTCCTTACTTGTCTGTAAGGCTGGGAACCTTGTAAGCCAGTCTTCCCAAGAAGGGCGCTGAAAAATACAACCTGAGTTCCTTAAATGTGCCTGGTCATATCTGATTGAATGAGCATCATCCTTAAATGTGAGCTTAGCTGCAAATTCAGAGTTTCCAATTATGTCCTAGTAAGAAAGAGGACAGATTCTTACTGAACCTATGCAGGTAACTTTATTGCTATGAAGATAAGAATATGCAATAAGAGTTATGAATTCTGGAGGGCTCAGGCAGGGAGAATAAGATATCATTGACAGGGGTTTCATTTCAGTTTATAAAAGCAGAGTCTACTAAATTATTGTGAGTTAAAGGAAAGAGAAAGGGTTTCCTGTATCAAGAATGTTTAAAACAAAACTAACAGTATTCCCTCATCAATTCATTTAACCTTGTTCAATTAGTTCTTATTGCACTGAATCTTGGTAAGAGTTCTGGAAATCATGACTTAGTTCACTGGTATGGTCTCAGAGTTGTTTAAATGGTGCCATCAGAAGCCTGTACGCAAAAGTACCTGGTATAGTCCTTTTCCATGGGCCTCTGACACAGCCCTCTAGCCTGTAGCTGATTGCAAGAGCTTTCAGGGAAACATCAGACTAAAATAAACAAACAGAAAATATCTGTAGATGGCAGAAGACTTAAAATGGCTGTGCTTACTCTATTAGTGATAATTTTAAAAATGAAATGTCTTATGAGAGTGTTTATTTCAAGAAACATGTAACTGGCAGGGAAATTTGGCTATTTCTTCGGCATGCAAAACAAGATAATTAAGTCAGTCCCCCCCAAATTTTAGACAAAATAATTATAAACGTAATAAACTATATTTAAGGAATGCAATGAACAGTACATCTGATTTATAAAAAATGAATGAGCATAAACTTTACAGAGAAAAAAATCTTCAGATATAATAATCCTTAGACATTAATGTACCATGAATACAACACAAATATATCAGGACTGTCAAGTAAAGAGATTCAGTAAGCCTGAAATAGGTCCTAAACTTTCTGTATATTAATGAAACTCCATAGTAGGTGATGGGAATCCCCAACTGAAAACCATTTGGCCAAAAGATGCTAGATTCAAATATTTAAAGTAGTGACCACGTTAACATTTAAAAAAAATAACAGAAATCATGTCTGATAACAGCTACAGAGTACAGAGCAGCATCAGGACTCTGATAAATAGAAATGTATCATGACAGCGCAGTACTGACAGATCTCTTCTCATTTCCTAACTCTTCCCATGCAGTTCATCAATAGTAACAAATCAAGAAAACCTAGTTAGTCTCAGTACCTTTCCTTTTATAGGATGAAAAGATAAACCTTTGTGATTTTTCAGGGCTCCCCTGGGAAATCTCAAAGACAGGTTTAGGAGCAAAAGATATCATGAAATTTTGATTTCATTTTATTTTACATTTAGGATTTGATTTTGTGAAGACACGAAACCAAAAGTTTTCAGGAGATTTGAACATTTAAAAGAGAAATTGGATCATGGGTACCTGAGAAACAATGACTACTCATTTTAATATTTACTCTAGCTTTTTTTTAATATAAGTTTATTTTTGGCTGCATTGGGTCTTCGTTGCTGCACATGGGCTTTCTTTTTTTTTTTGGTTGCGGCGAGCAAGGGCTACTTTTCCTTGTGGTGCACAGGCCTTTCATTAAGGTGGCTTCTCTTGTTGCTGAGCACGGACTCTAGGCATGCAGGCTTCAGTAGTTGTGGCTCGCGGGCTCAGTAGGTGTGGCTCGAGGGCTCTAGAGCACAGGCTCAGTAGTTGTGGCGCATGGGCTTAGTTGCTCTGTGGCATGTGGGATCTTCCTGGACCAGGGCTCAAACCCATGTCCCCTGCATTGGCAGGCATTGGATTCTTAACCACTGAGCCACCAGGGAAGCCCAGTGACTACTCATTTTAAAGTGACAATAAACATTTGAAAAATAAGCATAGAAGGTAACATTATTGTAAAGAATTTAACTCTTTCATAAGTGAGGAACCTTTGTTTTCTCCTTAAATCAAGGACATAATAAAGTTAACATAAAAAGCACAGAAAATTAATCTGATAAAACACAGAGTCTGTTACCTAGGGATATTGTAGAGAAGGTAAAGAATAACTCTACTGAGAATAAAGAGGTTAAAGAATAACCTCTTACTGAGAGAAGAACAATTATCAAGAAAATTTGTAATTTTAACAGTTAAAATAAAATTCTAGTTTTGCATCAGCATAATATTTGATACTAAAGGAATTACAAGCTCTTTTATGAAATCTCATTAATTAACCCATCAAGAATGAGCCAGCTTGGGCTAGGGCAAATAAAATTCCCTTTCCTCAAACCTTCTACAACTTTCTTGTTTTGTTCTTCACAAGTTCTTTCTCATTCTGGAATAACCAGCCCTTTTATTTTAGGACAAAACTATTTTTTCCCCTTAATAAACCAAAAACCCATCTCATTACTGAACACATAAAGTTGTACCTCTTGTTCACCATTGCTTCTAGTGGTCTCATTCACATGTGTTAGTTTCGACTTTTAACCAAAATAACTTCTGTTACACAGAGGAAACTAGAGGGTGGATAATTGTGAGCTGTCACACACCATCATTTTAGCAGACTAGCAGGGCTAACATCCAGCGTTAATACAACTTTTTATAGCTACATATATTCTTATACAAGTCTTGTAGAGACAAAAATTGAACACGTTTAACAGATTCAAAGATGCAGTCTTTTTGTAGCACATAGAAATATGAAGCAAAAGTATGTAAATTTAAAATTATGCTTACTAATAAATGTTTCAGTATTCTCACTTATAAATATTCTAGACATCCAAATATAAGTTCATCAGAATAATGATTGGATTTGGTTAAACACAGATTTACATTTTTCATAGTCTTAAACATTAGGTAGAGGTAATGGTAGTTTTTTCAATCAGAAAACTTATAAGTTTTGGGGCTTTCCTGGTGGCGCAGCGGTTAAGAGTCCGCCTGCTGATGCAGGGGACACAGGTTCGTGCCCCGGTCTGGGAGGATCCCGCATGCTGCGGAGCGGCTGGGCCCGTGAGCCGTGACCGCTGAGCCTGTGCGTCCGGAGCCTGTGCTCCGCAACGGGAGAGGCCACAACAGTCAGAGGCCTGTGTACCACAAAAAAAAAGAAAAGAAAACTTATAAGTTTGGGAAAAATACTCAGATAGAATAAAAATCTATGCTTATACTTAACACTGATAAATCAGAAAAGACATAGCTATGTTTATTAAACTATAAATATGAAGCCAGTCTCATTTGCCAAAAATTTGCCTAAATTATGTTAATCTGATTTCTTAAGACATTTCTGAATTGGTTTCTGTAGGGATGCTTTTATAATCTACCACACTGGAAGTATTAGAATTTCACCTTCCCTACTTTCTAGGAATTTTAGGAATACTCTATTTATACAAGTACTTACCTATATAAGTCAGCTTCTGGTTCTAGATTCCCTTAATATCAGAGATTTTATAATCTAATAAGATTTATAATCTAATTTAATACCATTCCTAGGTAGAAAATTATTACATCTTCACACAATGAAAGTTAAAGACCTTTCTGAATTACAGACACATAGACATGCAGACACAAAGCTTATAGCTTCAATTCCAAAATTTCAGCCATGGGTCAAGAGTAAACATAAAATTACAAAATTCATTGGTCTGTATCAAAGAGCTGTTTTCTTTCCTGTGGCTATGAGTTCTTAATTGACTTGAGCTCTGAACAGGCAAATAGACAAACAGAAAAAACTAACAAATCAGATTATCTATAGTCTTACCCATTAACCCATTTATAGAAATACAGAGCTTATAAAGATGATGAGACCATAAAACCAAATTCCCAATGGAAAATAATTTATCAGAGGTAAACAAATCAAGGCAAATATAGTAGAGAGCCAAAGTTCTCTCCATTCCAGGCAGATCCCAGTTTTCCCTCCCAGGATATTTGAATAGGATAGAATCATGTGGTTTGAATAGGGTAGCTCTAAGAGATGGCTCTGACTGTCCTAAAGGAATTAATGTTATCCTGGCCTTCAACCAATCACTGTGGCAAGGAGTAGGGGCAGAATGTTGCTAGGAAACAGAAATTCCCTCCTAGCTCAGACAGTGGCTAGACCAAAAGACTGGCATTAGTTACCAGCCTATGCCATTGATTAGAAACAAATAAATGGATAGCAACTTAACTGTAACAGAATTTGGCAGCAGGACCTGGAGAGTTGCAAGTAACAGACCCTAATGTGGGAATTGACCAAATGGATTTAAGTGGTGATAGATAGGCAATCTCTTGTCAACAGTGATTGTTTTAGGCCAGTCAGCACCCACTCCTAGAGCTGGGAGTGGGAACCAATCCTACTGAAGGGCAAGGCTGGGAAAATCAGGGCAAAGGTGTCTAGTTGAAAGCAAATATTAGGACTTTCTAATATTCCCCTTTTGCAGAAAAATAAAATATTAAACTTGAGATTTTCTTGTACTTTTATTTCCCAAATTGAGCAATTTGATTATGATATCATGGGCATGGATTTCTTTTAGTTTATCCTTTTTGGAGTTCATTCACCTTCTTTAATCTGTAGGTGTATGTCTTTCTCCACACTTGGGAAAATTTTAGCAAGTATTTCTCCAAATATTTTTCAGCACTGTAATTCTTCTTTACTTTTTGGATTCTACTGATAGGACTGTTAGACTGTTTTGCTTCACAGATCCCTGAGATATGTTCATATTTTTAAAAAATTCTTTTTTCCTCTCTGTTGATTAAATTGAATACTTTTTCTGTCAAGTTCTTGATTCTTTTATTCTGTCATCTCTCTGCTGTTGAGTCCATTTTACTTCAAGAGTGTCGTGATTGCTCATTTGAGTATATTTATAATGGCTGCTTAAAGTCTCCATCAGATCTCAGCACCTCTATCATCTTGTTATTAGTGTCATCTTGTTACTGGTGTCCCATCCTTTATTTTTAACCTATTTGTATTTATGTATTTACAGTGTTTTTCTTGTAGGCAGCATGTAGTTATGTCTTGCTTTTTTATTCAGTCTGAAAATCTCTGACTTTTACTTAGGGTGTTTAAACTGTACACTTCACACACACACACACACACACACATAAATACATACACATGTATGTGTATATAGCTGAACTTTTATATTATAACTGTACATTCATAAATAGTTGTAAAAAATGATACAGAGAGAAATCATGTATTCTCACCCCACTCCCTCTTTCTTCTCTTTTTCGTGCTATCAAATGCTTTCTAAGAATTCCTTTTTGTTTTATCTATGGTGTTAATAACTATATATCTTTGTATAGCATTTTCAGTGTTTGCTTGTCTTTGGAAGTTTTGATTTGATTGTTTTTTATATCTTAAATCTCTTTAACATTTGGAAAACAGTTATAGTATTTTGATGTCCTTTTCTGCTGATTCTAACATGTGTACCAGTTTTAATTGACTATTCTCCTCATTAGAGGTCATGTGTGATTCCTTCTTTGCATCTCTGGTATAAATCATTTCTACTGCATACCAAAGTGCAGAGCAAAGCACTTGTATGATTGAGTTGCTGCCTGAACTAGTTACGTTTTTTAATGGAATATAATTTTTACTTGAAAGAATAACAGTCAAACTATAGTTATTTTGACTTGGGTATTTGGCAAACATTTTCTCTAAATTGAATTAATGAGCCAGTCTTTCACTTTAAGGAAAGCAAGCAACAGTTTTTGTTGCCAAATTTGAGGTTTCTAAGCAAAAATTAGAATTTCAGAAAACTTGTATGCATCACTGTGAGCTTAGTAGCTTTTCAATAATTAAATATTCTTCTGATGCAATTGATGGTCATATTAATGAGTGTGGGGGTTTTTGATATTGCATAATAAAATATGTCAGTCTTGGAGATTTGCATAATTCAGTGAGCCAATAATCTCTAGATGGCCAAGGTGTGATGTTATAAAGTCATGCATGGTTAAGAGATTGTTTCAAAGAAAGATGGGGCAGTTGATTTTAATGGAGTATTAAAAGTTCATTGGGCTTCCCTGGTGGCGCAGTGGTTGAGAGTCTGCCTGCCGATGCAGGGGACACGGGTTCGTGCCCCAGTCCGGGAAGATCCCACGTGCCGCAGAGCGGCTGGGCCCGTGAGCCATGGCCGCTGAGCCTGCGCGTCCGGAGCCTGTGCTCAGCAACGGGAGAGACCACAACAGTGAGAGGCCCGGTTACCGCAAAAAAAAAAAAAAAAAGTTCATTAATATCATTTCAGAATCTAAATGCCAGGTAACTGTTGAGTTTTTGTGTAGTACAAAGAATAATATCCAAAATTGTTTCATGGTTATTAAAATACATATTCCTTTTCTAACTACATAACTGTATAAAGCCAAATAGTCTTCATTTACTTCAGTCAAAACAGCATATCAGAGGAGATTGAATGCACAAGCAGATATGAGAATCCAGCTGTCTCCTATTAATTAGACAATAACAAGATTCATAAAAATGTAAAAACATGCTACTCTGCTCACTTTAGTTGTTTGTTTGGAAAAATAGTTTTTCATAGAAATGTTATTTATTTTAATTTGGTTTATTATTGTTAATTCTAAATAAATTAAGAGATTCATATTTTTTAAATTGTCCATTTTAATTTCTAATATGGTAAATATCAATAGATATAACTCACATAAACAAAAGGTTTTTGGAGTCCTCGGTAATTTTTTATGTTGTGAAGGAGTCCTGAGACCAAAGGTACTGCTGTTCCTCCTGGCATGGCATATATATTCCAGGGTGGCGGAGGGCAGGAGGAATGCTGGAGAAAGGAATAGCAGTTTCAGGAAAGGAAAATGTTTTCCCAGAAACCCTCAAGGGTAATATCTTTAGAGAGAACTTTCTTAGATATTTACCCTTCGTTGCAAAATAGTGTGAGAAAGTGAGAACTTTTGGTTGGGTCTGCCGCTGCTCGCAATAAAGTTGGAGTTCTGTTGGTGGTGATGGATATTGAGTAGACAGTTACCCATGTCTGTTACACATAAGTTGGTGTGTGTGTGTGTGTGTGTGTGTGTGTGTGTGTAATGACTGGTCATGTTCAGAGTTTCAGGGAAACTCCCACATGAAGTTCTTTTGTTTGACTACTTTATACAGAGTCCCCAAAACTTGCTTAGACACCTCACCTCATTGTCTTCTTGTTAATTCTTGGCTTTTTCCAGGGCATGTTTGGTCTCAGTAGGCTCTGCATCTTGGCTCTACCCGCAAAGTACATTTTATTGGAGTCACATATGGACTTGCAAAATCATTGACAGGACTGATTAAATTGTGAAATGTCCCATATTTTTCAATAGAGCTTCTCTTTATCTTTGTGATTTGGTAACTTTTTACATTAATAAAACTTTCCTTTCTCACACCTTAACTCAGTTTTTTCCAGTCTATTTATCAATCTGTTCCCTGACTGACTTATTTGTATTAACTCAATTGTGAGCTCACTGCCATCTTTTACACAGAAATTTACCTTTTCAGTAGTCATGATTTGCTTTATAAAAAATGAGTCATAGCCTTTATGGATTATTCTGGCCTGGGATTTAGAATCAGACTTGCATCTTAAAGTGTGGCCTGGGGACCAGCAGCATGGGAGTCACCTGGGAACTTATAAGAAACACAGAATCTCAACCTACCTCAGACCTAACAATCTGCATTTTAGCTAGTCCGTAAGTAATTCGAGTGCACAAAGTTTCAGAAGGACTGGTCTAAGGAAGACAACAAGTGAGAAGAGGGCATGGAGCTGTGTTCTGAGGAGGCTTCTTGTTTAATGTAGACAAAAAGAGTCCATAAAGAGATGTGGAGATGAGAGCCAGACAGGGAGGGAGGTGTGTGGTGTAGCAGTATGACATCTCCATGCCCTCTGAGGAAGGAGGGTGCAGTGAGGCTCTCGTCTCTCCCAGGGTTACGGGATGGTGGGACCCACTGAGCAGTGACGGAATGTATTAGAGACTGTGTGAAGATAATTTGCCAGGGTTTTTATCACTTAGGCATTGAAGCTTAATTTCAGCTTGAACTGGATTGGAACTCTTTTTCTCTTTGTTATGCCTCGTTCCAGTTCTCAACATTGATGTTTGGCAAACTTTCCCTCTTCTCATTGGGAAACTTGACATTCTGACTGTAGGAGAGAATGGTGTCACCCACTCTACCTGATGTAATTTACGTATGTGCTTTTTTTATGTCATTCACCTTTTCCCTAGATGTACATTCCTCATTGAAACAGTATTTCAAGGCACTTCTGTGGTAATGTTAACATTGGCACAGGCCTAGGAATTAGATTTATTTTTGTCGGTATTCTGTGACTGATACAGTTGTTTGTAAATGGCAGTTGCATAGTAAATTAAGTATGGAATGAATGAGAAACTGACTTGAATGAGTCCTGGGATTTGCTTCCTTTCAGTAAGCCCAAATAAGTGTAGCAGTGTTTAAGGAAAAAAACCCCAAAAATATGATCTTTTGAAACTGAATTGTTACTTTCCTACCAAGTAGTGGAGAAGCAATACCAAATATTGACAGCTTTCAGCCTTTAAAACATCTGTATCTTCTGGGGCTGGCTGTTTGATTTTACCAGGTAAAATATTGAATTGTTCTAACAAGGAAGACAGAATAAAGGCTTTATTACATCATTAAATTTATTTCTCAAGTTCATAAAGTAAAGAGCAACCTTTAGATCTCAGTCTGGATTTATAATGTTACCTAGCTTAACAGCTAGGCTTCTCCCTAACTCAGTACCATTCTTTACGGAATAATGAATGTCAGAAGGTCTAGGACATGAATTATTGCTGCTCAGAACTTTTCTGTAGATTTCCAGACGGTGTTATGGCCATTTCTTGTAAGGTAGCAGGTAATTTGATAGTGGTTATAATTGGTTTTCTGTACAAATAATCCAAAGCATATGGTATCTTTGTTTTAATTTAGTAGACTAAATTAAAATTTAGTAGTAAATCACCAGCAGATGAGCCTTTAAGTTGGATTCACAGCAGTGCCGTATGTTTGTCCCTAGTACGTTCTTGACTCATGAATGAAACTTGAATGATTATAAATTTACCTTTTCTGTGGACAGAGGGACTCATTTCCCAGAGAGGTAGATTTTGGTGATATATTGCCAACACCTTGAACACACTTTATACTTTTTTCTTTTCCTTTATAACTATCTAATTGACGAACTTAAGAAAGACCAAGAAACATACTGTGAGACTAAACACTTAATAGCACTGTCTGTACTGTATTACATTTAAGAGACTTGAACTCCTATTCCTGCTCAGATTTATAAAGTAAGGGAGAATTTAATAAAATTATTCCCAAAATTACACAAGCACATTGCTATAAAGACAAAGAAGACAACATTGCCAAAACACGTGCTGACTGCAGGCTACTTGGGAGGTCTTTTTTTTTTTTTTTGGCACTATGCGGGCCTCTCACTGCTGTGGCCTCTCCCGTTGCGGAGCACAGGCTCCGGACGCGCAGGCTCGGCAGCCATGGGTCACGGGCCAGCCACTCCGCGGCATGTGGGATCCTCCCGGACTGGGGCACGAACCCGCGTCCCCTGCATCGGCAGGCGGACTCTCAACCACTGCGCCACCAGGGAAGCCCTACTTGGGAGGTCTTGAAACACTTCTTCATCATCATTTTAGTCATATCAAGTGTTCAGGAGCCAGGCGTACAGAAGTCAAGGCAGTCTGTGATTTGGTGGATTGAGAGGAAGGAGAAAGTCAAAATTTTCTTGGTGGCCAGCTTTCTTTAAGGAGAGCCTTGGTGGAATGGAATCAGCTCTTCCTCAAAGGAGCATTTAAATGAGCCACCAGTGCCTTTGTACTTCCTTCTGATCAAAGAATTTTACCTACATCTCAACCTTCTCTGATCTTCACCATGGTTATTGCATGGTGTGTGAACTGAAAACGAGAATAGATAATTTTAAAAATACATGTTAAGATCATCTCTTCCATTTGTAATAGCTTTTTTATTTAACTCATTTGATTTAGAGCAAGGCTGAGTGGATTCAGGGAAGGTTACTTTATTATTTTTAAAACTCAAATTTAGATTTGGAACATTGGCTTTTTTTAGAAGTTTATAGTGTGGAATATTATTGTATTCGTTTGCTAGGGCTACCATAGCGAAGTACCACAGACACAGACTGGGTGGTTTAAACAACAAGAATTTATTTCCTCACAGTTCTAGAGGCTAGAAGTCCAAGAACAAGGTGTCAGCAGGTTTGGTTTTTCCTGTGGACCCTTTTGCTTAATGTGTAGATAGGTGGTATCTTCTCCCTGCATCTTCTGTGTATATCTGCGTCCTAATTTCCTCTTCTTCTAAGGACACCATTCATATTGGATTAGGGCCCAGCTTTAATGGCCTCATTGTAACATAGTTACAATGTTAAAGATTCCCACCTCCAAATGTAGTGGCATTGTGAGTAATGGGAGTTAGGACTTCAACATATAAATTGGGGATGGGAGGTTAACAATTCAGTCTGTAACAATTGTGTATCAGGGAGGTCAATTTAAAAGCAGAAAGAACAGGTAGAATTACAGGAAGAAATGAAGAGAACATAAATGAATGCATTGACAGTAGAAATGGAGATGGGATTTGAGATTGAGAGACATTAGGGAGGAAGAATTTGTTTTTAAGACTTTGTGACTTGTGAGACGGAGGAGGCTGGCAGGACTCTCAGATTTCTCTAACCCAGGAGGATAAACAGGCTTGAGGGAGTAGGTGTGAGCTGTGCAGTATCCCTGCAGAGTACCCAGCACTTTGCAGCCAGACAGCCTGGGTGGGGTCATCTGTCCTGCTTTCCCCTTCCATATCTTATAGCAGCTCCTCATCGTGTGGACCACATGGTGTACAACTGAACACGCAGCTTCTTGCTTCTGAACCTCCACTTGAATGCTTCTTAAGATACTTACTGCTGCCGTCTTATTTTTACAGTTAGTTCCAAATTCCTGTTCTTTTCTTGTTAATAGATTCCTTTAGGGCAAGGACTATTGTTTTACTCATCTTTGCCAAGTTCTCCAGTATCTCATAGCTGGCCCGCTGCATAATAGTTTGTGCACAGCAAATCCTAGTTGAGGGAGCGATTTGTTAGCAGGATTGTTATGTTCAATTACTTGTTTGCCCACTTTAATCAAAGCTTGATACTTAACAACCTGTTTGGTTTTTTTGCAGCATGAGAAGACTTTGGGACATTCCATGAGTCATTCAAGTAACATTTCTAAGGTAGAGTGCTACTGAAATATGTTGTTTTTTATTTCTTATACCTGGCATGTGTTTACACTCTTCTCTTTTAAAGACATAAAGTTATCAGTTCATTACTTTAATCCGCTCTGGGACCATGTGAGGTATATAGCAGTTATATTTTTCTAGTGAGGCAATTCTAGATTTGTGTTGGGGGGAGTGACTGATAGGAGAAAACCCCATTTCTTCCGGTAGAAATTGTTTACTTTCAGGTAAAAGAAATCTCAGAGAGTCACCAGAGAATCTGTCACCTCAATTAGGAATGCATTTGCCTGATGGTAATAAAAAACCAACTCTACTGACTTAAATAACTATAGATTTCTGTTGTTCTGATGACAAGATGTCTGGAGGCGGATGGTTCAGGGCTGACGCGGTGCTCACAGATGTTGCCGGGGATCTAGGCTCCTTCCGCTTTCTTTGTGCCCCCTTCCTTGGCACGTTGTCATCCTCATGTTTGATCTCAAGGTGGGAGCTGGACCTCCAGGCACCCTGGCTGTGGTCTGTCAGCTGAGAGTGACCCTTTTCAACAGGAAAGCAAAAGCTTTCCCAGAAACGCCCCTCAGCTGCCTGACTTCTGCTTACATCTCACTGGCCAGAACTGGATCATAAGACCCCCGCCAGCTGGAACGTGGCTAGGAAAAGGAGGGCAGAGGGGTGAATCGGCAGCCAACAGCACCTGATACACCTGTGGGGTAGTCACTTGAGTAGCCTGCCGGGAGCACATCAGATGCTAGGGGTGACCCCAGAGCCAGCAGACGGTGTCTCCCATGCTGTGAGCTTGCTCCCATGCACTGCTCATCTCTCAGCCTAGACACGGGCTCTAGCCTACCCGTTGTCCATACAGGTGTGTCTATGAAGGTTCCTTGCAAAGGTGGATTTTCTCTCGCATCATGTCTATGTCAGATCCTGACAGGAAGATCTGAATAGTGTGGCAAAACCTATTCTGCTGTCTCAGGCCTCTTAATTTCTCTAAAATAAACAGTGACATTATATGCCAAATGTTTTTTATTCATATCACTCTATAGTATACTTTTGAATTAAAAGTAGAATGTAGAAAATCCTTTAAGATGTTAATCATCTGTTCTTAGGCATACTCGTGATCTAATCATGTCATTCTGCCGCTGAATTTTGCATGAAAAGAAAAGTCCACAGTGCTTAGTGTGCCTAAAGGCCATTTACAGAGTGCTTCTTGGTTCACTGCTGACCTGACCTTCCCCCAGACCAGTGGAGGGTAGCTTCAGCCGCCTCATATAAATACCTTTCACCAAATACTCTCTGCTGTTCCAACCTCCTTTTCTTTTCTTTTGCTGTTCCTTCAGCCAGGAATGCTGGAGCTGTAGAACTGTGTAGTGGTAGATCATTACTGTCTTAGTAAAATGGCCAGTTTTGCCCTACTACTTTTTGAAGGAGCTGTCCAACATATAAGCATAGAGAAAAGTAAGAAGGCATAGATCTAAATGGCCTGTCTGGTTAAGTTGAATTAAACATTTTAAAAGCACACAGTAGCACTCATTGCTTTGCTCCAATGGCTAAGAGCAGTTCTGAAGGATGTTATTATCCTGTACCTCAGATATATGTTTCTTGTTTGTTTATGGTTTTAGTAAGATTTTATTTGAAGGAAAGTTTCCTCCTATAGTTAAAAAAGTTTGTAAACTCATGGCTTACAACGTCTAGAGGAACGTTTGTTGGGCTTGTCACAGGCCTGGAGCATGGGCCTTCTGAGTTGCTCTGTGAGGGTGTTAGAGGGTTAGGTGGACAAGGGTTTCTAGCCATGTGACTTTGCGGAAGGATACTCCTCTGAACTTTAATTTCTTGATGAGTAAAATTAGGGTAATTATACAACCTTCAGGCTTGCTCTGAGACTTAGGGATAATGTTGGCAAGGAGCCATGGGACAGCTTCCTCATTGCAATGAGTCAGTAAACTGACTCTTGTCAAACTTGGTTGAACCCTGGTGATCTTAGGTTGATTGGGTCAGGATAGTCCTTGATGGTAGCTATTACTATGTCATTACTGATCAAAGACAGAACCATAGGCAGACTTCGTTTTATGGCATTTCACTTTATTGTACTTTTCAAATATTGCGCTTTTTACAAACTGAAGGTTTGTGGCAACCTTGCATTGAGCAAGCCTGTCGGCACCATTTTTCCAACAGCATTCGCTCTCTTCTTGTCTCTGTGTCATGTTTTGGTAATTCACTAAATATTTCAAACTTTTTATTAGTAGTATTATATTTGTTATGGTGATCTGTGATCAGTGATCTTTGATGGTACTAGTACGACTTGCTGAAGCCTCAGATGATGGTCAGCATTTTTCAAATACATTTTCAACAGTATTTTTAAATTAAGGTATGTACTTTCTTTTTTAGTTATAATGTTACTTCAAAGTTAATGGAGTACAGTATAGTATAGTATACTGTTTAGTATACTAAACAGTATAGTATAAACATAACTTTTATGTGCACTGGGAAACCAGAAAATTTGTGTGACTGGCTTTATTGCGATACTTGCTTTATTGCGATGCTCTGGAACTGAACTCACAATATCTCCGAAGTATGCCTGTATATGCTTTAAGATAAATATCACCTGGGGGTGAAAATTAAGAAATCTAATCAAAACTCTGGCTTTTTTCCTTTTTTCCTTCTTGCACACATTTTTATTGTGTGTTCTCTGTGCCAGGCACTGAGCTCTAGGTGCTAGCATAAAATGATGAACAAAACAAACAAGGCCGCTGACCTGGAGCTTTCCTGTAGGCAGGGTTGGAATTTTCTGAAAAAGAAGTTTTAGCTCCACACTTCCACACTCTTAGAAACAGGGGTACTGTGAAATCCTCAAAGCTTTCAGAGCAGAAAGAAGATTTGGGTCTATTGCATTTCCACAGCAGGAGTTCCTGCACACTTAACTGGGATCAAAAGAAAACCTCAGGAGTGGGGAGTCTTGTGTGCTCACACCACTAACTTCCCAGTGATCCCCTCAGCATGAATTTTGTTGTAAAATGTGAGCCTCCTTAAGTATGTTAGGCATGAACCAGTTAAATGGGGCTGCAGAACAGAGGGCAGGACTGCTGTGCAAGATAACTAGTTTTTTTTTGTTTTGTTTTGCAGTACGCGGTCCTCTCACTGTTGTGGCCTCTCCTGTTGCAGAGCACAGGCTCTGGACGCGCAGGCTCAGCAGCCATGGCTCACGGGCCCAGCCGCTCCGCGGCATGTGGGATCTTCCCGGACCAGGGCACAAACCCGTGTCCCCTGCAGCGGCAGGCGGACTCTCAACCACTGCGCCACCAGGGAAGCCCAAGATAACTAGTTTTTGAAAATGCAGTTCTTCCTTGTATTTATAAAATGGGCCTGTTGTTTGAAGCTACTTTTAGGCCAAGATATGTAAAACACTTATCTTCAGTGTAGCAAACATACTTAAGCAGATGCTTCATACCCTTGAGATGGAAGATACAAAGAAAGTTCAGACCATGGACATGTTTTATGCTACCTGAGATCTCTGCTGTCTTGTCAAGAGACTTTTTCTGCCAGCTCAGCCTCTAGCTGGATTTCAGGCTAGTTTGTGCTCACATTAGTCAGTCACCTGCAGTCTGCATTAGGCTCCTGTTAAAAAACTAGTACGAAATGTTCTTTCGATGTGTCGCCTAAACTCTTATTCTATCACCCACCACTGGTCCTGATTCTGCCCTTTGTGAACTAGAGCTCGGACAGACAAGGGGATTTGGGAGGCTGTGTGGTGCAGAGAGGGGAAGGGCTAGAGGTAGGGTCTCTGCTGTAGGAGTGATGTTCAGCCCCTGGCTGACAGGTGGCCTTCACTCCCAGGGTGACTTGGAACACGGGCTGGTGGGGGGAATGCAGCGAGATACTGACACAGCCTTCGGGGGACTTGGGTGATCACGGAGGCTACTCCTGGAAGGCCTGCCATGTTAGGGTGAGATGATGTGACTCCCTGTCCAGGGGTGTTGTACCACCACTGCCCACCACCTGCAAGCTGTCTCATCACTCGGCATAAAGTATCCTCAGTTGTAACGTATACAAGGAGGCCTAGTGCAGCGTTTAGGAGTATTGCATGAGTTCAGATTTTGTCCAACACTTAACTGTGTGCAAGACATTATGCTTTGAATGCTGAACTAAACAGAGAAGAGAGGAATAAGCAGAGTGCCATAAAATACCCGCAGGCAGAATTATTATGAAGGTGAAAGAAAAGGGGCTAAGGTACAGAATTACGAGGAACCGAAGTTAAAAGGGCTGCTCGGAGAAGGTATGGCTGAGGAGGGGATACTTAAAGCAGGACATAAAAGGTAAAAAGGAGCTGGCCAGAATGGGGTTAAACTGTAGTAGAAAACTGGTTTGTCACCTTCTTGGGAAATCCAGTTCTTTAGGTAAAGATGAAAGGCAGGTATTTGCAGCCTTGGTCACTGGGAGTGATGGCTGTCATGGCCACCCAGTTGCAAGGTACCTGTAAACCCTGGGGCTGTGTTGGTTGGGACCATTCCAGTGAGGACCACTGTACTTTGACCTAAAACCCTTTAGAGGAAGGTTAGAATTCCCTGAGGCGGCTTAAACTCACTCTGTCCAAATAGAATTTTTTAAGATAAAAGGAATTGGCCTAGGCCAGGTTCACTGAGGGGGCTGGGCTTTCTTGAGCCTCTGCTGATACCTGTCAAGGGAGCCTTATGTGCGGGAAAGGGCAGCACACAGACATGGCGTTAGTTTACTGAGAATGCTGAGGGAAGCATTCTTATTCAACCTGGGGAATTGGATTTGGTCCAGGTGATACAATTTCTTGAACAAGTTCATGATTGGCAGCACTTACCACAGGGTGATGGCAGTGGCAGGCTAGACATCCATCATGAAGCCTGGAGCATGGGTGCCCTCCTCCCTGCAGCCAAGCAGGTTCACTAAGCTCCAGCAGTTGCTGAAGAGTGGTACCTGGCAGAGTATTTTAGAGCTCTGCATAATTTTATTCAGATACCATGAACATTATGTGCCTGCCTCTGGTTAATCAAGTGTTCCTGGGTAGAAGTCAGATTGGACATGTTTAACGAGCACTTAAAATTATTGCTGTTCTGTTGTTTGGCAAGCAAATCTCAATGAATTTGAGCATTGACTCTCCTGGAGCTCTTGAATATTTTCTAGTTAATGTTGCCATTAGGTAGGAATGAGATACAGCAGAATGTCACATGTCAGATGTAAATACAGCCTTAGGATGGTGGCTTGCTGGCCACACACCTTGGTGTGATTGTCAGGACCAAGGCCTGCTTCTCTCTGTTTCTGAATACAGAGTTAACCAGTGACAGACTTAGGTTACTCAGACCTATGGGTTAAGTATAAGGCGAATGTGCCTTTCTTAATTTATACTGAAGAAAACAACTATCCCAACGACAAAAGACTTATTTTCATGCAGTAGAAACAAGGAGAACGAATTGGTGGAGTTGAATGGCATCAAGTGGTAACAGCCTGCTTCACGTGTGTCATGAACACCACATAGCTTCACTCTGGGTCCTGATGGAGCTCCATGGTCAGTGTCTTGCTATTTGGCTCCCCTCTTATAAAGATTGACTGACCATATTTTCTTTTCTTTTTTTATAGCCTTCTGACTGGTTACAGTTTAATTTTTGGCTGAAACTCTAGACCAGCAGTTTTCAGTTTGCTTTTGGATCTCCTGGCAGGGAGAGGGAGAAGGTTAAAACCGGTTTCATAATAATACGAAGACACTATTTGCTTTTATTGCTCTCATTCTCTCACAGGTGTACAGTGGAATTTCCAGAGACTGAGTGGCATGCAAGGTGGCATCTTCTCTCTGACACTAATGGAATGTGTGCTGCTGGTCTTGTGTTTTAAAAATTTCTAATATTTGGTTGATGTAACCCAAATAAACATAAGAATGAAGCTCTTTGGGGGCCTCCGTTTTTTTAGCGTGTTAAGGGGTCCTGAGACCAACAAGTTTGAGAACCTCTGTTTTAGACATATTAAAAGAGACACAGTTACTCCACTCGTCCTTGTTTTATTTATTCAACAAGTGTTCATTGAACACCTCCTGTGTGCTAGGCACTGTGCAAGGCTGAACAGCAGCAGCTTCTTGGTGAACATATTGTTCCAGTAACATCTTTTTATAAACCTTGACAAGTGCCAGGAAAGAAATGAACAGAGTACAAGGACAATGAATAATAATAGGGGTGAAAAGCCCTTTCTGAGGAGAAACCTGAGGAACAGCCAGTTGTGCTGGGTGGGGTGTGGGAGCATCCCCAGGAGGAGCAAGAGGTTGTGGAGTGCTCGGTGACAAATGCCGAGTCGCAGAGCAGAGGGGGAGGCTGGACTTGGGGTGTTGGGGCCAGCAAAGGGGTTTCAAGCAGGTCTCTGAATATTCTTTTAGATTGTGGGTCGGGGAGGGTGTGTGCTTAAAGAGGTAACTGATTTCATTTGTCACCTAACACATTTGGCTTTAGAGGAAGAGCCTTAACATTAAGTTTGGGGTCATCTTTCTTGTCTCCTGTGTTCCTTGTCAGTCGCATTCTCCCAGGCCAAAGGTTCACCCGCCAGGTGAGTAGCCTGGGCAGAAACCTTTTTCATCCCAGTGAGTGGACAGTGGTTGCCTCTGTTGGAATGGGGGCATTTCATCACAGATATACCTGCAGGTTTACTCTGTAGACCATCAAGCAGTAGTAGTCCACCTGGAAACCTTCTTCTCAGTGGAGACATTCCAAGAATGGTGTGTGTCACATTTCTGCATCTCTGACTTTATTTGCTCCTCATAGTAGCCCTGTGAATTATTGACCTGATTTTTAAATGATTAAATTCCTGCTCCAAGTGATGTGCTCTTGGGAGGTGGTGTGCTTAGTGGAGTGACCCAGGAACACACACAGACTGAGGACTTTGGAGTCAAAAACCAGTGCTTTTGCTACCACCTCAGAATTTTCTCAAAGAATGATTGGAAATAAAAATGCATTTCAGGGCTTCCCGGGTGGCGCAGTGGTTGAGAGTCCGCCTGCCGATGCAGGGGACACGGGTTTGTGCCCCGGTCCGGGAGGATCCCACAAGAAATAAATAAATAACATAAATTTATTTTTAAAAATTTATTTTAAAAAATTAAATATTTAAAAGAAGTCTGTAGTAGTAAAAGGGTCCTTTTGATTACTAAATAACTCAGAAACCCAGCCCTTTCACCATGGTATTTCTGGTGGTTTGGGGGCCTTTATATGGTTACACTTATAGTTTCTGGGAATGTGAAGCCATCTTTGCTCAGAAATCATTGTCTTCAATGTAATTTATTGAAAACAAGTTATGTTTGCAATATTCCCAACAGTAGCTTAAAGACCTGCTTTGTAAGATGAGCCATGAGAAAGTCCCTTCAGCTGTTGTCTTCCCGGTAGCAGTGCTGTGACATAGGCCCCTCCTTATGCTGGGGGCATATTATTATTCACATAATTCCAACTCTCTCTAAAAGGGCACCGAAGAAAAGAATTCAGTGTTAGTGCTACGACAAAGCTGAGAGTCATTTATAATGGAAATCATTTTAGAATTCAGTGGTTTTTATTGTACACTCTCCTCCATGAATTCTGTATTGTACGTATTTTATATTGACTTTTGTAGCGGTCAGTTTCAATTATTTGCTATTGTGAAAGCTTGTTCTTGGCCCAGCCCTTCATCAGGAGTCAACATGTGTGTATCAGAGCAGCCACAGAACTGGTCTCTCTTCTTTAATTGTAGATCATTTTGGAAGGTGAATACAACTGGGTGTTTATTTTTAGAAATCAGATTCTCTCTTAATGAAGCATTTATTTTCACAGAGGAAATTCTGCACTAAGCAGAAGGTTTGCTGAAACGCAGTCTCAGTCTGTACATTGCAGTGTCTAAACACCAAGTGAGACTCTATTTGGCTTTATTATATGAAGTCAGGCCTGCTGAGCAGCAGTAAGGACCCAATCACTCTCTCTTGGTTTGGGGACAGGAGCACGGTAGCATTTAGTAACCTCCTGAGCAGAAAGTAAAGGTAAGCAGAATTTCTAAAATGGCCCCCCAAAGATGTCCCACCCTGATGCCCAGAGCCTGTCACTATGATGAGACATTGCTGATGAGATCATTGTATTAATGGAATCACATGAGCTCTTAAAGACAGAGAGCTTTCTCTGGCTGGTGGCAGAGATTGGAAGCAAGAGTGGGCTTGAAGATGGGGAGGGATGGATGGGGAATGCAGGCAGCCCCTGGCTGACAACCAGCAAGTAAACAGGTCCTCAGTCCTAAACCTGCTAGGAACTGCCTTCTGCCAGCAACCTGAATGAACGTGGAAGTGCATTCTTCCCCAGAGCCTCCACAAAGAAGGGAGACCCTGAGCAGAGGGTCCTATCACGCTGTCTGTCGCACGATGCATTTGTGGTTTTGAGCCACTAAGTTTGTGGTAATTCGTTAACATGGTAATAAAAATCTAATACAGGTGGCAAATGCCATCTTTGTAGAGGAAAAACCTCTCTCTTGATAGCTGTCAGAGCCCTTCACTTTCAAAATCTCTGTGCTGACAATGTAACACGCTTTCTTTTTTTTTTTAAGATTCTTTTTTGATGTGGACTATTTTTAAAGTCTTTATTGAATTTGTTACAATATTGCTTCTGTTTTATGTTTTGGGATTTTTTTGGTGGCGAGGCATGTCGAATCTTAGCTCCCTGACCAGGGATTGAACCCTCAACCCCTGCATTGGAGGAGAAGTCTTAACCACTGGACCACCAGGGAAGTCCCTAACATGCTTTCTTGATTTAGCCATCTTCTTTTTCTTTTACTTATTTTGATATTTTTGTTTGTTACGTTTTTTTGGTAGAAATACAGTAGTGCAATAACTTTCAAATTATGTGGACCATAATCCTTTGTAAGAAATAGTGTTTACATTGAAACTCAGCTCATTGATACACACAACTGAAAGAAAAAGTTCCCCCAAAGACTTAATCATCATGTCAGATGCACTTTGACATCTATTTTATTTCATTGTTAAAAATGTAGGTCATGACCCATGAAATCAATTTCTTTACCGGTTTTTCCAGAATTGGAAAATCATTACAGTTGGTTGTGCAGTTTTATTGTACTTCTTAGACTTTCAGTCTCGTGTTACTTTAAAAATAAATTTGTATTTAGGAAATACCTGTTCATGGTTAAGGGGTATAAGGTTGGAAAGGGTCTTCATGAAAAGTCCGTGTCCCTCCTGCCCGGGGTCCCTGCTCTTCTTCCCTGTTTCACAGGAAACCACTGTTGGGAGCCACTGACAGATAGTCTGCACGTGCCAGCATGCATGGTGTGGCTCTCCTCTCTGCCCGCTCCCTCCATATACCCCTTACTGCACATAATGAGCTTTCCCTTCTGCTAATGATTGCCCACGTTCCTTTCTATCGTTGTACCAGTATTAATCAGATACGAGCCCACGGGCAGTGAGGTTATGCCAACCCTTTGCTCCCACAAACAGTTTTGTACAAACCTCTTCCTGCATATGTGTGAGGATGAATTCCTAAAAGAGTTGCTGGGACAAAGTGCACGTGCATTTGTAATTCTCAGCAAAATTGCCATCTTAGGAGGGAGGTTTACCAGGTTGCTTTCCCACCAGCGATGTGTAAGCATGCTTGTTACCCCATACTTTTGCCAACATGGGTATTTGATTTTTTTTAAACGCTTTGTTGTTGATGATGATGGTATTTCTCACTGGAGCTTTAATTTGTATTTCTTGTTGTGAGAGAGGTCAAGCATCTTCTGATGCTTTAAGAGCCATCTGTATTTCCTTTCCCATTTTTTGATTAAGTCATTGATTTGATAAATCTAATTTGAGGTCCGTTGTAAACACGAGCCCTCTTTGCATCTTGTCCTCCTTCTCTAGTCCTTCCTCAAGTTCCTTCTGGCTTAAAAGCAAACAAGCCCAACCAGACCATTTCTTGTGGCCCCATACTTGTTGATGAAGATCAGATGGGCTGATTCACTCTTGTTAGGGAGCAAAATGTTTTAAATGTAGCTTTGCTGGTAAATGAAAAAGGGCCCAGTGGGGTTTTGCAATAGGGGAGGAGGAGGAAGTGGCTGAGAGGGAGGTTGGAAAGTAACGTAGTGGAGGGAACGTAGTGGAGGGAGCAAGGGAAGGAAGTGAAACAAAAAGCAGGCGGGGAAGGGTAGGGTTACAGAAGGTACAGCTGGTGTCCTGCAGGGAGGAAGTCCCCTCCAGTGTCAAATTGGTAAGTTCCTGCCACAGACTGAGAACTCTGCTTGGTGAGTCTGTTATGACAGGCCTCCCAATAGCAGTAAGTTCTCTTAAAGGGAAACAGAGGGATCCCAGCTTCTACCAGGGATACATGGAAAGTTTTCTATTCCTTATATGTTTTTGGCAGTCTTGATAAAATAATTTAAAACAGTGGGTTGATAGGAAAGGCAACCATTAAGTGACTTGAGGACAGCAAAACAAACATGTCATTCCTAAGAAATAAAAGCAACTGGGATTTAGGCCTAGACAGAATCCAGAGGTTTGTTTTGACATAATTGATGACAACATCTTAAAAAGAGGGGATTTTTATGAAAATTTTTTTGTAATGAGATTGCTTTACATTCTTTTTCATGACCGGAAAGTCTCTTGTTTGAGAACCAACAAAGAACTTCAGGAACAGAGGGCTTAAGTTTTCTCAACACATATGAATTTTCTCATTATGAACAGTTACACCTTTTGTCAGTAACTGTGGAGTCCTGTGTGGTCTGATCCTCATGGAGGGGAGAGGGTGTTCTCTGGCTTTGTGCGGGGGTCATAGAGTCTCCTTTTCCCTTGAGCCAGCACAGCCTCCTGAATGTCACCCTGCCCTCTGCTCTCAGGAGGAGCTGGGGAGCTGTTGGCCCGAGCCTCTGAGAGGGGACTGCCAGCCCCTTGACTTGTCTTGACCTCCCTGGTTGGACCCTGGAACTGTGTTTGCAGCTCTTGGCTTCATTTTGTCGTTGGCATTGTTGATCAGGCCAGTCTTTTCAATCCTCCTTGGTAGGTTGACAGATTTTACTCGGCCTGATACCAGCAACAAGTTAAGCTCTCTAAAGTTGCTGTCGCTGTGCTTTGATGATCTTTCTGCGCGGGGACTGGTCCTGAACTCTCAGCATGTACTCCTCTTTAGCTGGTGACAGAAGGAACCTCTACGGGGACTGTGATGGCCCCATGAATCTTACTCATTTTCTCGCTCTTAAGGAGAAGGATCCTGGATAAGGAATTTGTTGGTTTGTATGTATGTAAAACAACAGTAAGTAGATTTAAAAATTTCCCTTGTAACCTCATGATCTAAGAAGAAGGGAGACTTTTGCTCTGTTATTGGGAGGCCTGTTGAGGCTTGGATATTACCTGCTGAAAGTGTCTTGTGATGTTCTTTGTGGGATCAGAGAGGATGAAGTGAGGGCAGGAGCACAGATAGAGGATGCCGAGGCTGTTCCTGTTTCCCAAACAGAGCAGGGGCTTGGGGCTGCCGCCATCCTGCAGGCCTGCCAGTCTGCTGCAAGTACAGACACGACTCTGTGTGAGTCCCCGTGACACACCTGAGACGGGAAACTCATGGGGAAGGGATCACAGATGTCAAGTGTGTGGATAGTCCGGCTGCTTCCTCGGTGCAGGTTTTGTTCTGCTCCAAGGCTCTCCCTCCTACCACTGAGCCTTGCCAGCACAGATGTGTGCTAATGTGATCGTTACCCCGGACTTCCCGTTCTCACATGAATTACTTGAGGTTCAGAACGGGAGTGAGAGGCCATTTTCTCTTGGTTTCAGCTTCCCATCTGAGACCTGCCTCCTTTCAAAGACACTGATCCTGGGAGAGCCTCATTCTCCAGATACGACCCCACTTTCCTTCCACAGGGTTTGCCTTCCCTTCAGAATACAGGAAAGTACACGTGGTTTCAAGCGGCTCCTGTCCTTAGAATGTAACAGGGAGGGAGATAACTAGGTATTGCCCCCGTCTTCTTGGTGAGCAGTGTACTTTTCCCTTGCTCACGTGAGGAGGGCGCTTCCTTCTGTACCTCAGTCCAAGCGACTAAGCTTGACCCAGCAACCTAGAGGATGGAGAGCTGACCTCTTAGCAATGAGGGACAAGGACGTGAACCTACATTCCTGTCCTCCCTTCCTCCCAGGTCTACTTGGGGAGGCGTGGTGGCGACGCTTACTTTTCTACACCATGACCAGCTTGTGGCCTTGCCTACAGGTGCTGAACAGAGCTGCTGGTCACCCTCACAAGTTAAAGAGGGGAGCAAGAAGTTCAAGAAGGCTCCCCATCTCAGAGTGGGGCTAGGGCTGAACATCAGAGAGCAGGCTGACTGTAGGAGCTGGGGACATTAGTGTGGCTCTCCTCAGCCTGCCTCCGTGCAGCGACTAACAGTAAAGGCCCTGTGTGCTCACCGCAGGAGAATAGACAGAGGAGCCCGTGGTGGCTGCCTGGAGGAGGGCACAGGAGAAAGCAGAGGTAGCTCGTGCAGTGGGAACATAGCAGCATAATATTGAGACCGCCACCCCCCACACACACACACAATTTGTTTTAGAAAGAATCGTGACGAAGTAGTGCAAGGTTATTGGAGGGATGTCATTTTCGTGGCTCCAAATAAACTTTAGATTCTTAAGAAATTTGACCAGCAGCGCTCTTATGGAGAATATACGCAACGTCCACGTGCACATTCAGCTAGAAGGTAAGTGTGGATTCTCTGGTGACTCAGAAGATGTGCTCATTGAGTAATGCTTCATCGTTCTAGCATACACATGTAGCACGATACCATGTAGCCTCTTGGATCGAGCTTCTTTAGGTTGAGCTGGGTTTACAGTGACGTATCATCCCCATGCTGGGCAGCAAGAGTAGCCGTCCAGTGGGCATCTCAGTCAGAGTGCCAGTTCTCTCTGGCTCTTCCCAGGCTGGTGTTTTCGCTGGAGAGGCGGCAAGGTGGGGAGAGCTGTCCTGGTGGCTGATGCAAGTCTGTGGTCCCACAGCTGGAGTGCCAGGATGAGAGTACATCCTGGGGGTGACACTGAGCAAGCGTGGAGCCAGGTGGGCTCTCCAGAATCAAGAAGCAGGGCTGAGGGCCACTGGAGTGGGCCTGGGGAGGGCAGGGAGGAGATGTCAGCTTGCTCTTGATAACAGACCCACAGTACTGTCTCCCTGTGGCCCTTGAGTTGTCCCTCAGGATATCTGTCCTAAGCGGGGAAGAACACACAGGGTGCTGTGAGGGCCGTGGAATCTCAGGAGTCAGTCTTGATGAGGCCTGGCAAGGGCCCCACAGAGGCTGGAGTGGGAGGCTGGGGGACCCTCTAGTAGTGGTCATGCACCCTTAGCCCAGCTGTGCTCCCTGATCCTATTTCTCTCCTCCACTTCTCTTCCCATCGTGGTGCTTCCTCACCCTCCCAGACTGGTCTCTAATTTTGGCTTGTTCACGACCCCTCAGAGCCCCTGCTCTATCTCATGACCTCTTGCTATACTTTCTTCCACATTTACATGTTCTTGATAATTTTCTCAATACAGAATCCCAAGATTAGGACTCAGGAGCATTCTGTGCTCAGCCCCCTCCTGGGCCTGGGGTTGAGCTCTGGGTTGGTGGCCCTGTGCTCAGGTAATCTCCCTTTTGTATAAAGAGTGCTGGCAGGGTAGTGAGGGTTCGTGGACCAACTGCCAGGTGGTGAGGGAGGAGTGGCTCTCACATTCTGCCAGCCTCAACGAGGATGATCCCAGGTACCAGGTTAAAGAGTGCTGGGTGGGGGCAGCAGAGCTGGCAGGGAAGGTGCCTCATGTTTCTTTTGCATTTGCGTGTACTTACAGTGCTTGGTTTCTTGATTTATGTATGAACGAATTAAGTTTAGATGCTTAGAAGTTAAATGACCACTGAATATACAGAAGGTTGATGGTGCTGTTCCAGAGTCTCAAATATTTCTTGGCTACACTTTACCTTCATCTGAGAAAAGAAGAGTGCTGCTTGGTTTGTTCTTACCTTGGCTCGTAGGGACCTAATACGTGCTATTCACTGAGCAACGGGCAGCGGCAGACCCATTGCCATTCACAAGGAGGTGGTGTTTGCAGTCCCCTGGCTTTTCCTGAAAACTGACTGGAGGTGTGTTGTTGCAGGCTGGGGGCTCTTCAGTGGCATCCGCTCCAGTGTCCGCCTTCTCTCGCACTTCTGTCACGCCCTCCAATCAGGACATCTGCAGGTAATGCTCTGCTTCACGTGCTGCGGTCGTTCATGTGCATCTCAGGAATGAGCGTTCTTGTCTGCAGGTTCTTGATTCTCCATATGCCTCTGCTCTAAACAGTCAACCTGGTTTTATGTGCTGTTTGCTCACCAGGTACCGCGCAAGTCTCATTTCTTCACTTTGATGCCTGTTTTCTTTTAAAATTGTTTTTACTTTCTGTGCTTTTATTCCACTGTTCTCTGCATGCAGTTCCAGTGCAGTGTTTTCTGAGTGTTGTCACCACAGTCCCGTGCAGTCTGCTGTTGTCTTGAAAGCTCCTCCCTGCCAGAGTCCTCTGACACAAGGGCTCACTGTGACAGTTGCCTGTCAAGACACAGTGCAGGCATCAAAGAGAAATTCCCATGGCTCAGAGTGGGTCCAGGCCTTGAAGCCTGCTAAGAATACCAAAGCCAGAAGAACACTGAAGTTCTCAAAATCCCTGAATGATGTGGGTGAGAAGGCCCCGGATGCTTTGGAAAGTTTTGACTATGCGGAGAGGACTTGCTCTGAAGGGAAACTGATACTCCCTCAAGACCCGTGTCTCAGTATTAACAGGCTCCACCAGAAAGAAAAAAGAACACTGAATCGCAAACCTCTTGGCAGTTCCAAACATTCTTGTGTTTCATCCCTTTCCGCCAATCGTTCAGCGGCCTCAGAGGTGGGAGCCGGCAAGGGGGGCACGCACGTCCTGCTTCTTGACGAGAAGGCAGATGGCGAGGCCGTGTCCAGAAGCCGGCGGCTGCTCCAGTACCTGTTCTCGCTGTCACACGGCTTGAGCACCAGCAGCCTGTACTGGTTCCACGAGCTGGAGAGCTGCACTGCCGGCCCGCACCCCGCCAAGTCCTCCAGCGGGCTGGCTGGGAGCGCGGGCTTCTTCTCCGACGAAACGGGAGATGATGACGTCTTTGAGGACAGCACATCCACAAAACCGAAGAGCAGGGTCCTGCGGGCGCCCCTCTGCTCGGTGGAAAAGGACAGTGACCTGGATGGTCCTTCCCCTCTCTCTGAAAAGGGCCCCCCCATCTCTCCCGTGTCCACATCAGGGGATGTCTGCAGGTTGGTTTGCCAAGAACCACCATTCTGGCCCTCTCTGCTCCCCACACCTCCGTGGCCTCATCTTGCTTTAATATGTGAAGTTTCAGGAAAATGAATAGGCAGTTGTACACAATTATGGATTAATAGTTTTCTCCAGAATAGATTATTGGTATCATTTGAAAAACCAATTTTTATGACATGGGTCCCAAGATAGTTTCATAGATGATAAAAGAGGAAGAAGCTACACATATTAAATGCCAAGCTGACTCTTCTCAACTAAAAATAAGTAGCTTTTGCATAAGGAAAGCGGAAGAAAAAATAGTATCTCCAGTCTTCCAGCTTGATGGTCTAGATATTAAGCATTGGCTTCCCCTCTCGACCTCGTTTTTAACCCCTCGCTCCACCTGCGACACGGTGTGCATGGGGAAGGGCTGCTCTTCAGCCGCTCCTTCCTTCCTTTTAACTTGGATGCATCCACCTCTGCCCGGGTCCTAACTCCACTTTTATCTTCCCGGGTGCAGCATCCTTGTCAGGCCTCCAAAAGCTTTCAGAATTCACTTTTGCCGCTACTCTTAGGCCTTCCCCATTCTAACCTTTCCCCAGTGGCCCCTCCTCAGGATCAGCTCTTATCACTTCTTTTAACAATTGGATCAGAAACCTCTCTCACAGAAACAAACAGCCGAGAGCCTGGCCTGGGCAGAACCCAGTTCCTTTCAGGCCAGGTGTCCCTACCTGTTCTCCAGCTGCTGGAAAAGACCTTTCTGTTTCTCAAAAGTCTGTTAAGTTCCTTGAGGTTAGTAGCTACATCCTGTTGCATGCACCCTTAGAAATAATGAATGATTTAAATTTCTCACTTATTGCTATGAGTGATCCTGAAAAAAGAAATGAAATTGCAGCATCTTATAATGGTTTTTCAGGTCCAGGAGAAACACTGTGATTTCTCTGTTTACTCTCTGAGAGAGGACAGAAATATGTAGTTGTGGTGTGTGAAGGTGAGGTCAGTGATTATAGCTAGCAAGCAAAGTTCATCATCTTTTCAAGTCACTGGTATTTTTGAAAGGTAGAGTGCTGGTTTTTTTTACACGGAAATTTTACCTCTGATTATTTTAATGTCATGTAAGTTCTGGAAGATGTTTCCTTAAATTCGTCTTTTTAGTGAAGTTCTTAAGTCTTACCCAAAATGACTGCTTTGTCATTTCTTATATCATTTTTTCCTCTCTGATGCCAAAAGCCACCCAGACTTTCCATGTTGGTGCGGTAAGCTAGAAATTTTTAGTTTGTAGTAATTGTTTTCATTTGTGTTTGTATGTTTTCGTGCTTATAGTCATTTTGTGATGTTTGTTTCGGAACGTTTTCCTTGGGGGGACTGACCTTCCACTGAAGCGTCATCTTCCCTGTTGTGTGGCCCTCCTTGTAATGACTGGCTTTCCTTCTGCCACAGGATCTGTCACTGTGAAGGGGATGACGAGAGCCCTCTGATCACACCCTGCCACTGCACAGGGAGCCTCCACTTTGTGCACCAGACCTGCCTGCAGCAGTGGATCAAGAGCTCTGACACACGCTGCTGTGAGCTGTGCAAGTACGAGTTCATCATGGAGACCAAGCTGAAGCCTCTGAGAAAAGTATGTGCGAGGCCACCCTCGGAAGTACTTTAGCTTCACTGAGATGAGCACCCAGAAGAATTAGCACCTGGGACTGGGTGGAGCCACAGTTGGCTTGTGTTCACTCCTTTAAGAAGTTGGGGCTGGTGTGTACATTCATGTTTTTGGTACTGATTTCCAAGTCCCTCCTCTCAGGAAGAAGCTCTTTCTGTCCATTCAGTCATATGATGTTTTCTTTTTCCTTAAAACTAAGACTGCCTGCTTGTCTGTATCAGTCATTTGGCCCTTGACCACAGACTGTTTTGTGACATCTTAGTCAGCATTAAACTTTGTATGTATTAACTCTTCAGGCTTTGCCTCTAATTAGGTCCATATAGTGGAGATTAGTATCTCTCTCCAGCACAAAGAACAGCATAACATGGTAAATTTATTTCTGTATACCTGTGACAGGTGTTTCCTAGATGGGAAGTGGGGGCAGATGGGAAAAGAAAGGGACCACAGGCATTACATGCAACACAGCTCTCTTCAGGTTCCATGTCCGTGCTTCCTCTGAAAGGAGCCTCATCCGGTGCTCCCCTCCTGTGTAAACACTGGCCGTTCAATGTGTCTGTGTGCCCAGAATATGGAGAGGTTTTGTTTGGAAGAATAAAAGGTTTGTTCTTATCTCAAAACTCATAAATTTCAAGGGGAATTACATAATCAGGTAACAGCACCAACATGCCAGTTCAATGCTAACTTCTATGGTGATCGCTCGTATCAGATATTCAGAGAAGGAAGTATTCATTGTGGGTCGGAGCTCTGGGGAAGCAGAGTGGTGGTAGCATCATAGAATGTTTGGTGTTGAAGCAGTTCTTGGAAGATCAGTAGGATTTAGAGGGGAAGTGAAAGGACTCTAGAGAGGTCAGATTGTCTCTGGAGAAGAGCAGCCACCGCAAAGGTAGGGTGAGCATTTCAGGGGAGTGTGAAAGGCTTGAACTGAATGTGTCTTAGAAAATCAGGGGGACATTTTAGGAGGGAAGCCAGATGAAGATACTGTGTCACACCATAGCAGAAAGAAATCTGGATGCTAGGGAAGGCAGGCGCAAACTACTTAAAAAATGTTTTGTCCCATAAAAGCCTCACTGTTTTTTGGGTACCTACTCTATGCTGATTCTTCAAGTGAGTCTTACGGCACTTTGACCAATATAGATAGTCCATGAAGACTCTACTTTCAGTTTATCCTGCCTAGAACCACCTGGAAAGGTTATGAGTAGGGCTGGCAGAGGATATGCAGTGTTTACACTTGTTCTTTTTCTCTACCTCTATGTGTTTTCTTCTGATTCGGAAACCAGTAAATGAAAAAGAAAATCTGGCTATTTGGAGTAAATTAATGAGCTCCTAGAGGAGATGGGACTGGCACAGACTGCTTGTACCAGGAACTCTTAGCATCGATTTCACAGTGTTGCTGCCAATGTAGCAGAGGACCAAAGAGTGAGCGCCCTCCACCATCACCTTCACGACATAGTGTGACCCATCTGCTAGTGTGTTGTGGTGTCATCAACCCCCTTCTTCCCCTCACTCATGCCAGTCAGCAAGTCACGGAAACTTAAAGTGTGCCACCTGGGTCTTGGGCCAATGTGCTGTTTTCATCAGGACCAAAACCATAAAGTCTTGTATCAAAGCCACTGAATGGCTGCTTTGCCAGAATAAGCAGCCAGGGGATTGCTGGTGGTGGTTCATAGCTCATCTTGATCCCAGCTTCTCTTCATTGCCTAGAAAGTTGGATGTGGACAGAACACCAGTGCCTGGTACCTGGTTGACGCCACATGGTTTAAAGGGAGCGACTCTGAGTGTTTGGGGAAATTCATCTAGCTTGGGAAAGGGGGAGGGAGGAGGGAAGCCAGTCTTAACCATCAACAAAGCTCTCACCCCATCGTAGCGCTTTACGCCCATGAGCCTGAGCCTCACGCTCTGTGCGTTGTCTTTCCAGTGGGAGAAGCTGCAGATGACAGCCAGCGAGCGCAGGAAGATCATGTGCTCCGTGACGTTCCACATCATTGCCATCACCTGTGTGGTCTGGTCCTTGTACGTGCTCATCGACCGCACTGCTGAGGAGATCAAGCAGGGGCAGGCAACAGGTATGTGCTCAGGATGAAAGGTGCACCCAGGAGATCCTGGATGGCACAGTGGGTCTTAGGATTGGGGTGTTATTCCAAGGTTGATTTTCAAGTCAGACCTCAAATGTCTGGGCTTCTGGAAGGAGGCATCAATCATGAGGGCACTACGCATCCTTTTTGGATGTTTCTTTTGCTGTGGTGGTAGTTTTTAAAACCCAGTCAGGAGAGATCAAATCATGGAGGGAGAGAATCTCCATGGAGCAGGATAAAAGGGAGTGGACATGCTCTTCCACTCCTCCTGCAGTGAAGCAAGATTCGATAAGTTAAGAGTCCATGGTTATGGGAAGTTCAGAAAGTGTGTTTTATTTACTTCACATCTTAAATAAGGTCGGCTGATAGGCTAACTGGGTTTTTTCCCTTCCAGGAATCCTAGAGTGGCCCTTTTGGACTAAATTGGTGGTTGTGGCCATCGGCTTTACTGGTGGACTTCTTTTTATGTACGTTCAGTGCAAAGTGTATGTACAATTATGGAAGAGACTCAAGGCTTATAACAGAGTAATCTATGTCCAAAACTGTCCAGAAACAAGCAAAAAGAATATTTTTGAAAAATCTGCACTAACAGAGCCCAACTTTGAAAATAAAGATGGACGTGGAATCTGTCATTCCGACACAAACTCTTCTTGTTGCACAGAACCTGAAGACACTGGAGCAGAGATCGTTCACATCTGATGATGTGGAGGGTGTGTAGTTCTCCTGGACATCTGCGAACAGCTGAAGGAAATTGTTTACTGCCAATTGTGTACATTTTCTTATGTCGTTTAATAGCATAGACGGGGCAGGTGACTATTTTTAATGGCTTCTCTTTTTCTAAACCCTCCTTAGTGACTCCCCTGGAAAATCCTCACGTCAGCTGTGCACGGCTGGGTTCTGCTTCCGCCAGCGTGTCTACAGGAAGGGAAGTTGGAAGAGCCCGTAACACCGTGATGGGGCGCTGGCTGGGTTCTGGCCTGTAGTCTTGAGCAGAATGAGAGAATAAGATGCCAAACCTGAGGTTAGAGCAGGAGCTGGTAGCGCCTGGGCCCTGATGCACCTCTTCCAGTTGGCAGGTCCCCCCGCCGACCCTCTGGAGTGGAGTGTTGGGAACATCTAGCCATGAGGAGAGGCTTCCCCCTCACCAAGCAGAGCGCGGGGAGGCCGCCACTGACAGTTCCCGAGCAGACGGGCCGTGGTGCTCTGTGCGTGGTGGTGAGTGATTCACTAAGCAAAGCAAAGCACTTTACAAAAAGAGAATCTGTATTTTGTAATATGTGTGTCCCGTGGGATTGACATTTAAAAGGACGTCTCATTTAGAAACCTTCCCTTCATGACCCTGATTATCTCTTTCACATTATAATTGATCTGAAACCCTTTTTGCCTTATATATGCTAAGAAATGTGACATCTACTCTGGACACAAGTCCATAAAAGGGACTTGTGACTCTAAAGCAGGACAAACAGGTCTGAGGCTTTTTCATAACACCTTGTGGGAATTAATGGATGCTAAATGGCAATTCGAGCATAATTTCTGTGGTTTTGAGCCTGTTTTGTGACAAGTCTTCATGTCATAGGGCTGCCCTGAATGTTTCTTTTTTTTTGGTCAGCCCGGAAGAAGGGTTCATGAGATCTAAATGAAAAGAAGCGAGTAATTAGAACAAAACTGAATATTTAAAAACTACTCCTTTAAAGACAAACCTCTCCAGTTTGTGCTGGCTTCACACTGATGGAGTAGGCATTGCATCGCCCTGGTCTGGGGCATGCATACTGCAGGTGCTCCTGGGTGCCTGCCACTCAGCCAGCCCCTGCTCCTGGCACATTCTGTGGACCACTGCCCAGGGCAGAGATGCAGATGGGCTGGCTCTGGGGTGAGGGCCAGGAGTGAGCAGCAAACTGCCCTGGTCCACTGTGTCCCTGCTCCCAGCCACTCCCCTGCCCATTTGTCGCCTTAACTGGACTGAACAGAGAGGATCCTTTAGGGGCCCCTGGCCCTGCTATCAGTCCATTCTGTCATCAGGGATTATCTCCTGTACCACTTTTCATAAAACAAAACCAAAATTACTACCATCAAATGGCCTTTGTCCTTTTAAAAAGGTCTGCTTAAAATTCTGTTTCTGAAGACCAGTTTCATCATGCCAGGCAAACAAGAGTCAACTCCAGGAAAACAGGCCAGGGGAGTCTGCAGTGTAAGTTAGGTCTGCCCGGATGCTTACTCTCCAGGAAGCGCCGCAGATGAGCATCTGGGGGGAGATGCCTGGGGGTCCTGCCCTCCATCCTCCGAGCCTTAGTTGCTTCATCCAGCTGTTAAGAGGAGGAAGCAAACAGAAGATGATTCCTTTCCATTTCAGAGTAGAAGCCCCATGGTTTGTTTTGAAAGCCAGGAGGAGGCTGAAGGATCTTTAAGCTCTGGAGGAGGGCTTTTCCCTGCCGTGGCTTCTCTGGTCTGGCAGCTGCTGTCCAGTTGTAGCCCATCCCTGGAAATAGGTCAGCCAGCCCTCTCTGTCTCCCAGGGCATGTCCAGCCCGTGCCTGTGCTCACTGTGCCCCAAAGTGCAATTACCTACACCCCTTCTCAGCCTGGGGACACCAAGCAGCTACAGACTGTCCACTCAGGAGACTCCCAGGTCAGCCCTGCCTGTGCCCCTTAGGAACTGCCTGGGCAAGGCCCCTTGTCCCTCTAACGGCGGATGAGTGGTCAAGGGAAGACTGGGATAGCTTTTTAAGTGGGAATCTTTCCCTTTCCCCCTGGTGGAACCCCTTATGCTGGACTTGAAAAGCACTGAGAGTTTCTGTAGAGAGGAGAGTGTGCTTAGGTGGGGATAGCCCCAGGGCAGCCCACCCAGTGTGCCTGGCGCCCTCTGTGGCAGAGGTGCCTTTATAACCATGACTGTTGTGTCGCTCCCATACCCAACTAGACTGTCACGGGAAGCCCTGTCACTTCTTTTTAGGAAGGGCCTAAACACCATCTCGTCACCTCCAGCCAAACTCCTGAAAGCCCCTGCCTGTGGACAGTCAGCCCCATGTCCTTCTTTTCTCCCCTGGGGTGGCACACAGCTACCCCGTTGCCTTTCTCTTTCCTCGCAGGTCCTGTTGAGCACCTCTGCCCCACTACTGAGTCCCAGGGCTAATCTCTTCCCTGAAGGGACTAAGGGTGAGTGCGAAGCCCTGCCAAGGTTGGGCTGTGCTGCCACCTAGTGGGAGCTGTGGATCTGCCAGGCATTCCTTTAGTGTCAGCTTGCTCTCTAGGTTCTTTTGGGGGCTTAATTATTCCCCATTTCCTCATCATTTTGCACCTGGCTTTAGTGAGAAGATGACACTTGGATGAACCATATAGAAACATTGAATGCGCTTTTGCAGGTCTCAGGGTCAGGGGGGCCGATATCTGTAGGCCAGGTGAGGGGGAGAGGGAAGCAGCCTCAGGGGTGTCACCAGCCAGCCATCTCTGATTTGGCCTCTATGTCCCCTCAAATTATAGTTCAGCTGAAGGGCTTTTGTGCTTGGGTTTATTTTGAGATTTTCCTGAAAATTGTGAAAGACCTCTTCCTACCACAGGCCCCTAATGTCACTTCCTTTTTTATTTCCATCCACTCTTTTCAATCTTATGGGTCCAGTTACAAAACCTGCGGGTGTGCCTTCCTGGCTACAGACATACGGACCCCAGGCAGTTGGGCCCGTTCAAGAGCCTCAGCTAAGGCCTGCACGGGTCCGAGCTGCCCCTGCTGCCTGGTGGTCAGCTGCAGAGCTGGAGGAGGACTGGGCACGGCAGGGTGTAAAGATCCACGACAGTGTGGATTTGGCCTGATGCAAATACACATTTGAGATACTTTCCCTCTTGGATCTGATTTGAAATATGCAGCTTCCATCTCTAGTCCAAGGAAAGACTGAAACATAGGGAAGTCAAAGCATTTGTCTTTGTTTTGGAAGTAATTGTGCAACTTATCACCTGTTTAGATGCAGTGTTTGTAGGAGGTTGATTGTTAATAAAGACCAAATTTACACTGGCATGTGTGGTGTAGTTTCTAAAAGGCACTTCACATTTGAACTTTTTCTTAACTTAGAGAATTTCAAGTTATCTAAATGTCTAGTTTTGTATCCCTTTGTGTATGTTCACTGTTCTTCAGCATTACTGCTTGAATAATTCTCTGTATTGCAGGGGGTGGTTGTACTATACACGGGAGTATCTAATTGCAGCAATAAAGCTTTTCTTTAAAAAGGAGTTTTTCCATGAAAGTGTTTTCCTGCAAGGAGGCTGGGAACATTGGCAAGCACTCCAGTGGTCTGGACCCCTTTCCGGGTTCCTCTGGCTTGCACATCAGGAAAGTAAATCATGCAGACTCGCGTGCAGATTTGGTCTGTCCCTGTAAGGGAGGAAGGATCACTGGCAGTGGGTTCTGGAGGATGTGTGGGCGTGGGAGTGAAAGCTGAAGTCGTTCTCATAGGTGTGCTTGTCTCAGACATCCAGGCTCAAACAACTTGGACTCACCACACTCAAGTTCTCTCAACCTGAGAGAAGCCAGACTCAAGTTCAGGGTGTGTATGGCAGCACGGCCATTGGAATGGTACGTTGCTTAACTAGCCTTATCTGCTGAAACATATACTGAAGCACAGCCCAGCTGAGTGAGGGAACAGGGCAGGGCCGACAGGGCTGCTGGCGATAGCTTAGCCTGGCTGCATCTCCTGGCTCCTGGCGGGGCTTCCCTGAGTAATGACAGTGCCGTTGATCCTCCAGTCTCGGGACTGCAAACCACTCCCGGGTCTGGGAGTGCCGAGGACGGGCACCTGGCTTCACCTTTGTACACCAGGTGAAAGGAGGGAGGCCAAGGTCGCCCCAGCATACTGCCCTTGGTGAGCTGGGCGAGTCTGTCCACGAGTGCAGGGAGACTGGGGAGCTAAGAAGCAGGAGGGTGCTTTGCCAAGTGTCCTCCTTGCCTGACTTGGGAGAAGAGGTCCCCAGAACTGAGTGGAGCTGTTGAAGCCCCTAGAGGAAGAGGTGCATCTGCTCAGGTGTGGGCTCGCGGGGGGGACAGAGGCCAGTGTGTGCCCCAGCCCTCCCCCGAGAGCTCCCTTGAGCTCAAGCGTCAGTTGGAGGGAGTGGCGAGGAGCAGGAGCTGAAAGAGGAAATGCGAAGTGGGGACTGCCCATGAGGAGCCTCTATGCTTTGGGGACCCGATGAATTTGCGTTTGGCTGAAGAGACGCCCAATAAGGTCTTGTTGCCGGCGGGCTTGAAACAGTGCCACCCCCAGGCCTCTCTTCCCTTTGACACCAGCCAAAAAATGACGGGTTGGGGCCGCTGATGGCACACCACTAGGGGCGGTTTGAATCCTCTAGGTCGGGGGGGTGGCCCACCACTGCTCGCAGACCAGCCTCCTGTTTCATAAATGTACCTGTAGACGTACAGCCTTGCCCTTCATTGACACTGTATTCAGCTTATTTCCTGCTACAATGGCAGATCGTATGGCCTGCAAAGCTTACAATATTTACATGCCCCTTTACAGAAAAAGTTTCCCAATGCTTGGCCCGTGTGATCAGCGCCCCCTAGAGTTGTTGCTGCACAGCCCACGTGGTGTGAGAGGCATAGACGACCCTCTCTAGGACCTGTCTTTTCTCCCAGCCTCAGAAGTGCAACAGAGACCAGGAGTCCCACTGCACGGGTCAGGAAAGAGCTGAGAAGGGTAACTCGGGGGAGAGAGGGAGAGGGATGAGCCTGCTGTCCTGAGCTGAGAGTTCCTCTGGGCTGGCAGGCCCAGCCCCTGGGCCATCAGAGAAGCCGCATCGGCCCTGCCTCGCCAGGCTGCCTCCTCCGGAGCTGAAGTGAGAGGAGTGCGGTCCAGGCTCTGCGGGCACGATCTCAGCGTGCCCTCCGCATTAGGTAGGCGTCTGGAGGTCCAGGGGTCCAGGGAGCCAAGCTGGGCTCCACTTTGTTCCCCTTGTCCAGCTTCCACCCTTTCACTGGAGACACGCAGTGCCAGGCACTCGGCAGAGGGGAGCTGGCCCGGCCGTGCTTCCCGGCACTGCTGTGGCACGGTCTGCAGGGGGACCAGGGGGAGATGGGAAAAGGCAACACAGGTTGTTGTGAGAAAGAGCAGTCTTGTTATCCTTATTCTCCTGCTCTTCTGTTGTTAAAATGCCCTATTATGAAGCAGTGATGAGAGTGGCTGGTAGCACTTGGCGGGGGTGCTTTTTATGGATTGGTTGGTTCATACCAACAAAAACTTGGTAACACAAATGTCCCTCCATATTTTTCTTGCAGAACTTTTCTGTCCCATAAAATCCAGTCACCTGGGAACCCTGGTCCCGGGGCTCTTTGCTCAGCCATAGGAGGTGTGTGGTTCCCTGAGGACTGTATAAGTGCCTGTGTCACACTCCTGGGGGGATGCCCATAGCTCTTATCCGATTTTCAAAGTGGTCTGTGCTTCCCCTCACAGGAACGTCCCTCACCCAACACTAAGAACAGGTACTCCAGTCTGACCCCCATGTATAGCGGGGAAACTGAGGCCCAGGGAGGGCATTGCTCTGAGTCACGGAGACCCCTCTGACTCAGGGCTCTCCTCCCACCCCACCCTCCAGATCTCAGCCAGTTTCTGGGGTGTCTGGGAAGAAATGCAGCCAATTTCCAATTCCCCCACCCCATCTGATTCCACCCTGTGGAGGCCCAGGCCCAAGAGACAGAGTTGGGCTCTCTGGGCTCATCCCACCATTTATGATGGAGGAAGTGAGGGAGGACGTGAAGCTCCTGGGAGCAGGGCTGCCCGCTGGGTTGAATTAGCATCTGCCTGGCCGACTTCTGCCTGTTGGAATCCTGCCTCCCAGAGGCGGGCTGGCAAAGGCTTCACTGCTTCAGAAGCACTTGTAATTTCTTAAAATGTTGGAGATGAAAGGTACTCTGGTGCGAGACCACCCAGAGGCATCACAGCAGATGATGTGGAAGGCCCTGCTAGGCCCAGCTCTCCTCCAGCTGGCAGCCTCTCAAGGGTTCCTTCTCTTTGCTGAGCTTCAGTTTCCCCATCTGTGGACTGGGGCTGACACTCCCCACCAAGCCCCTTCAAGGCGAGCCTTAGAGGTCAAGGCCGTGCCGATGAGTCCCCACATTGCCCTTTTTGAAGGGTCCACCCAGGAATGTAAATTGGTGCAGCCACTATGGAAAACAGTATGGAATTTCCTCAGAAAACTAAAAACAGAGTTGCCATATGATCCAGTAATCCCACTCCTGGGCATATACCCAGACAAAACTCTAATGTGGGGCTTCCCTGGTGATGCAGTGGATAAGAATCCGCCTGCCAATGCAGGAGACACAGGTTTGAGCCCTGGTCCAGGAAGATCCCACATGCTGCGGAGCAACTAAGCCTGTGCGCCACAACTACTGAGCCTGCGCTCTAGAGCCCGCGAACCACAACTGCTGAAGGCCGCGTGCCTAGAGCCTGTGCTCTGCAACAAGAGAAGCCACCGCAATGAGAAGCCCGCGCACCGCAACAAAGAATTGCCCCTGCTGGCTGCAACTAGAGAAAGCCCGCGCACAGCAACGAAGACCCAATGCAGCCAAAAATAAATAAATTAAAAACAAAAAACCAAGAAAACGCCCTCTAATGTGAAAAGATACATACATGCATCCGTATGTTCACAGCATAAATGTGGGTGGTGTGTGTGTGTATATAATGCAATATTACTCAGCCATAAAAGAGAAGGAAATCTTGCCATTTGCAGCAACATGGTGGGCTTAGAGATTATCACACTAAGTGAAGTGAGTCAGAAAGAGAAAGACAAATACCACGTGATGTCACTTTCATGTGGAATCTAAAAAATGACACGAACTTATCTATGAAACAGAAACAGACTCAGAGACATAGAGAATGGACTTGTGGTTGCCAAGGGTGGGGGTGCAGGGGAGGGATGGATTGCGAGTTTGGGATTAGCAGATGCAAACCATTATATATGGAATGGATAAACAGCAAGGTCCTGCTGTAGAGCACAGGGAGCTATACTCAATATCCTATAATAAACCATAATGGAAAAGAATATGAAAAAGAATTTGTATATATATATATATATATATATATATATATATATACATATATATATGTATGTATAACTGAATCATTTTGCTATACAACAGAAATTCACAGAACATTGTAAATAACTCTACTTCAATAAACTTAAAAAGTCCACCCAATGTTCCTTCCTCCAGGCTGTACCAGTGCACATGGAGGTAAGAGGGTACTTTGGGCCCAGGGGTCCTAAGGACACACTCACTGCTCCTCACTACTTGGGGTGTCAGGCTGGTGGGGGGAGGATGACCCCTGGGCTAAAATAGAGCTGACCAGATGGCCTAGGGTGGCTGGCCTAGTACATCAGGTGTACACTTTCCTGAAACTCTGTGGATTCCACTGACCCAATTCTGAAGCCAAGGGCTGGGGGCTGGGGCTGGGTATGTGTGTAGGAGGAGACAGTGGATTGTCATCCCCAAGCTCAGGGCTGGCTCTGCTGCTTGGGCCTGAGGAAAGAAAATGCATTTTTTAAAAAGGCATGTTGCTTTCTCTGCCATAGGAGAAAACAGCCCCCAGCCCCCAAGACGATGCCTGGAATCTGTAGGGTAGGTGCCCAGCTGGGAGGAAAATATGGGAGCAGCACGGTGGTGACTTATGCCAGCCCTAGGCCACCATTAGGGCACAGAAATAAATACGGCGGGTCCCCTATCCTCCAGGGGCTCTAGTTCCAAGGGTGAGACCACGTGGGAGGATGGAAGAGGTTTGAACAAAGCCCTGGGGGGAGAGACGAGCTCTCTCTGGGCAACTAGGGTGTCTCCCCAGAGGGGATGAGATCTGGGATGTGTTCTGAAGGAAGAGTAGGAGTTTCTGGGCAAAGAAGAGAGAAAAAGCACCTTTTCTCCAGACTGAGGGTTGGGGGGAGGCTTTTGCCTAGACGGGATCATAATGATTATGGCTTTTTGGGGTTGGGGAGGGAATTGAGCTGTTTGGGGTGATTGGAACGTAGCATGTAGAAGGAGACCTGTTTTAAATAAACTTTATTTTTATGAAAACCAGTTCTTAATGCATTCAACAAGAATTTATTTGGGCACCTGCTCTATGCAAGAAATTGAACTAAGCATAAATAGAAGAGAAAGTAATCATCCCGTGTCCCCAACAAGAGCAAACATCCATCAGTTATGCTGCTCTGTGGGTCTGTCCTGCTGCAGAAGCGCTGAGCTGGGTGGTGGGCAGGAAACTACACAGTCCTCTGTGTAGGAAAGGTCCCTGCAGTGTTTACACACTTCGATCAAAGTATGGGATTCACTGGAGACTGAGGAACAGACAGGAAAATGCACCGAAGCTTAGCTATATCATGGTCTAACCTGGGGAGCCTTTGGTTTGAAGCCAGGAGCCTGGGGCCTGCGGGCAAATTCCCAGGAATCTGAAGGCCTGCCCTGCAGCCGCCCTGGGAGCCCGCCCTGCTGGGCAGGCTGGAGTCTGGGTGCCGAGCCCAGCCTGGAGCAGCTGGCCGTCCCGGAGTGAGACGGGCTCAGGCGCCACTCAGATGGCTACGCTGTTGGGAATCCGGTCTGGGGACAAGTAGTAATACGGCAGCTTCTTCTTCTTATTGCGCTCGGCGATCACGCTGACAATGGTGTCAAGTTTCTTACGGAATCGGGCCATGGCCTCCTTTACAGGCTTCTCAATAAAATGCTCCTCCGGGTACATGCCTAGGAACAGCTGAGGACCCAGACACGACAGAGACACGTTAATCTGCGATGAGGCGATGTAAACTGACAGGCCTTGTCCCACCCCCAGAGACCATCCTTTGGGAGGCAAGGCGTGTGCTCATCCCCCCATCTCCACCTCCTGCCACCTGCTGAGAGTGCCCCGAGAATGCTCCTGGGCTGGGAACTTACAGATCAGTGCCCTGCCGCAGGGTGTAAGGCTATAAGGACGTGTAAAGGTGCAGGCGGACGTGGAGGTGGGGGGGTAGTCCTGGCCGTGGTGGGCATGTGGCCTGGTCCCAAGCAGCACTCGCGCCTTCGCGCCTGAACTCGGGGCAGCAGGGCCACAGGGGGCCAGTGCAGGCCTTCTCTCCAGCCCAGGACGGCCACAGCCAGGCTCTGTTGGGGGTGGTATGCCCATTTGCACACCCACACAGATGCCTGCAAATTAAAACTAAGCGTACCTTTTAGAAACAAACTATGGGATTGTTAAAATTGGAAAGTTTCATACCCAGGGCTGGTAAAAATGAGAGAAATATGCCGTGCTATTGATGGGGTTTTAGATTTAGTTTGTGGAGGGCAGTTCAGTCTCAACATTCTTTGACCAAGAAACTCCTCTACAAGGAACGTACTTGTTCTACGGACACACGTGCCAAGACCCATACATGCAGATGTTAGTGAGGGACCACGGCATTAGCAAAGGTCCCAAAGCAACTCAGATGCCAACGAATGCCTGCAGGTCTGGGGCTGGTTCAACTGGCCCGTCATTCTGAGCAGCCATGCGCCGACACCGTGGGGCTGTGTCTACCGAGAGCCGGCTTTGGGATTAGCTTCGGTAGGTTGTACGTGCGTGGGAATGTCTCAGAAGATACCCAGGAAACTCTCAGCCCCACCACTGGGGTGCCGGGGAGAAACCCACATGACGGAGCTTTGTCAATGGTGGGGGTGGGGGGTGCCCTTGTGGGGAGTGTCCCAGTGTCCCCCGGCTCTCCTGCCCCGCCCACGCTGAGCTCCAGCCAGGCTTGGGCCTGAGGGCTTCTTGGGCCCCTCCAGCCTTGCAAGTCAGGATTCCTGGCCAGCAGGGGTCCAGCCTGAGCCCTAAATCACAAAACCCTGGGGTTGAGGAGTGGGTTAAACCTTCTAACTCCCGGAAGGGGCGAGAAGGCCTCCGGTCTCACCTCATTGTCCTGGAACTGGCTCAGCGCCCACACTGCACCCAGATGCCAGCAGGAGCGGCCACGGTCGGGCAGCATGTCCACGATCTGCTCGATGGTGACCACACCCTTGACCTTCGGCGGCGGGGCTCGCATGGTTGGGGGGGCATTGGGGATCCAGGAGTACCAGTCGTACTGTGGGGATGGCCACCGACTCGCGTGGGCACCTCTGCGGCGCAGCCTCCGCCCACCTTCGTCTCCTGCACCTCCTCCCGAGTCCCCTCCTCCCGCTCCAGCAAGGCCAGGGCAGGTCCCTCCCTCGGGCTGGTGCCCAGTGCTTAGCACGGAACCAAACCGCACCAGGAACACCGGATTCCTGGCCCCGGGGCTGCCTGGGCTTCGTCCACCCCCGTCTGTCTGGAAGATGAGGAAGTGGGGCGGTCCGCCCAGGGGCCCTCAGAAGCAGTCAAGGTGGCCTTGGCCACCTCGCCCTGCCCTTGCCCACCTGGCCGAAGTTCACTGCCGCGTGCTGGGCTGAGGCCGTGAAGATCACCACAGTCAGGTACTCGGACAGCTTCTCCTTGGTCTTGATGGACTCGGGGAAGCCTAAGGCAGAGCCACGGGCTGGCTGAGGCCCCGACCCTGGGGAGGGTCCCCCGACTAGCAGATACACGCCTCCACCCATACTGCTTCCTGGGTTCCCACACACCAGTGCTGGAGGGCCCGGGCGTGGGCAAGACTCACTGGGAGGGGACAGCCGCTTGGCCCAGTGTTCCTGTTGTTTCTGACCTGGGCTCTCAGGAGACACAGAAAGGCCCTGAGATGTCCCCTTGAGGCATACTGGTGGATAGGGGTCCCCTAGGGGCTCTGGCCCCAGTGCCAGGTGCTAAGGTGGAGGCCACAGGCCAGCACTGCCCAAAGAAAGTCAGGGAAGAGCAGAAGAGAGGGCTGGGGGCGGGGCAGGGGGACGTCCCTACCCGAGGCCTTCTTGCCCCGCATGCCGTACACGTAAACGTCCTTCACGAAGTCCTGCAGCTCCTGGTCCCCCTCCACCACCCAGTCGCTCTCATAGTAGATGTCCACCACCTCGGCTGTGAACCTGGCCCAGGAGGAGAGGCCCGGCTAGGAGTGGGTGGTCCAGCCAGGGTCTGCAGAGCTGTATCCCGGGCCCCAGGGCAGAGCCCCCATCGGTGACGCTGTCACTCTTTAACGTCCAGACTCACGTCACATGCTCTTCCACCCCCGCTCCGCCCCGGCATACCCTCGTTCCCCCATCCCTGCCTGTACGATGGAGCCAGGCCCTGGCCCACTTTGCCAGCTGCCCAGCCCCCTGGCCGGGTCCATCAGCGCCCAGGCCCACTCCTCCTGCCGCCCAGAGCAGGTCCCACAGCCACAGCACTCACGCCCTGATGGCCTCCCACACCAGGAGCCCGTCGTCCCGGTAGAAATAGTAGGGGATGTCTTCTGTGTTGTCCATGCCCCGGGCCTTGATGGCCTCAGGGAAGCACAGGGAGCTGTAGGTCAGGTCCTGCATGGACTTCTGCACCATCTGCACGTGGCCACCGCCCCCTGTGGCGTTGGCCTTGAGCAGGAGGGGAGAGAGCGCCATGAGCCGAGGCTGGTTCCCCGCCTCCAGCCTTCCAGCCCCAAAGCTCAGCATGAGAAACTGTGAAAGGGCAGGAGGATGACCAGGCCTGCCGAGGGCTAACCTAGGTCTCATGAGGTGGCTGGGAGGGCCGTGTGACTCGGAGAATGCCAAGGGCAGCCCAGTGAGAGGCTACGGGGAGGAGCCTCTGCCCAATCAAGATGTGAGGGGCTGAAGTGCAGAGACTGGGAGCAGCTACAGGAGGGAGGAGAGAGCTCCCACCCCGAGCAGCGCAGCAGGGATAGCTGGCAGGGTGGAGCCTGGGCTGGAGCAGCCCTCTGGCCAGGCCTGCCCTCGTCCCGAGCACGGGCTGCCCAGAGCCCGAGCACTGCTCTCTGGGACCTGATCTTTGGGCACAAGACGGGGGCAGATACCAGCCCCCAGGACCCTCACAACTCTGTTGAGAGCATCTTGTGTGCCAAGGTGAGGGCTGGATAGACACACCGGCTGCTGAGATGCAGGCACACACACACGGTGGCTGAGTGCTCAGGGTACAGAATCTTCAAAGGAGGGCTTGGGTGCTGGGGGCCAGACACTGGTCCACTGTAGGCGTTTGACCCAAGCAGGACCAATAGAGTTGCTCCCTGGTACTTTCTATTTGGATGGAAGATGATGTCACTGTGTGGGAACATGAGCTTGGAGCTCACCGTGATGAGGTCCTGTTCCCTCTCCCACAGGGGGAAGGCTGTCCGAGAACCCCGTCTGAGAGAGTGAGGCCCACACAGTTTAAAGAGTGGAAGAGCTCCATCCAGTGGCTTGTACCCTGGGGACATTATTCGAGTCCCTGGTCCCTGCGTATGAGGCATCCTGGTGGGCAGGGGTTGCTTGGGGGCTCTGGGCCCAGCACCTGGTGCTGAGAGGAAGGCCACAGGCCAGTGTTGCCCAGCGAAACACGGAGCTAGGAGCTGTGGCTCCCGAACCTGAATATGTCCAGGTGTGTGAGATGATACAGTTCCTTTACAGCTGCAGCTGGTCTGAGATGGGTTTTGTCATTTTCCACCCAAATGGTGATTCAACCCTAGTGATTGTCCGGCCTGCTCACTAATGGGAGAGGAGAAAGCAGGAAAGTTGGAGGTAGGGGTGCCGGGAGGGTCCAGGCTTGGTAAGCCTCCTGAGGGGTCAGAACAGGGGTGGGGTGCTGCCTGAGAGGGTGTGATGGGCAGGGGGGACCTGAGCCCCCGCTGACAGGGCGAGTAGGCTGGGAGCACCGACGGCCTGCAAGGGCAGAGTGTGGGAGGCTGTGCTCAGAATGATGGGCGGCAGAGTGGGAGGGGAGATGCAGGTCCCCAGTGTGTAAGAGGTGGGGAGGCAGGAGGATGGAGAGGGGAGGGAGGAGGTGACGGGGAGGCCACAGTGGGGAGGA
>NW_020172627.1:2212715-2217293 GCF_003031525.2 Neophocaena asiaeorientalis asiaeorientalis
CTGGTCTCCCGAGAGGATATCTGGACCTCAGGTTGGAGTGGAGGCTGCCGAGGTTCTGAGAAGTAGGTGCCTGCCGGGCCAGGCTCTTCGGGGCACCGAGGCGGGCGGGAGGCACCCACCTTGTCAAAGAGGCCGTACTTGCAGATGAGCTGCTCCCGGGCCTTGGTGTTGATGGCGACGGTGAACCGCACGTGTGCCACCAGGAGCTGGGTGGAGGGGCAGGAGGAGACATCAGAGAAGGCCGATCGGGGGCGCCTGACCAGGTCTGTGCCTCCTCGGGGGTCCTCTGTGGAGGGGCGATGCTACAGGCCTCAGGGAGGGAGTGAAGCTGACATGCTGACCTTCACTGTGGAGCCGCTGCCAGCGGCCTGGGGGATGGGCGCCGCTCTAATGCTCTAATGCATAATGGTCGTGATAAAAATGATGACAGTCAACCCTTACACAGAGCATAACTGTGTGCTAGGCACTGTCTGAAGCTCTCGAATCTGTCAACTATTTTAACCCTGACAGTAATCCTAGGAGGCAGGCATACTATCTGAACTGTTCTACAGATGGGGAAACGGAGGCACATAGAAGTAACCTGAGCCTGCAGTCACCCCAGCAGTCAGTGCCGGTAGGATTTGGGAACAGAGAAGGGCAGTGACAGTGCCCACCCCACCCAAGGCGAGCCCAAGCTGGAGTCAGGCCCCAGCCCTGTGTCCTCAGGAACCAGCAGGCTCAGAGCCACTTCCTACCTTGGGGGTACTTACCCACTTCCCCAGCATCTCTCCAGGAGTCTCTTATGGCCACTCCCAGCCACAGTCCTGTGAGGATGTCAGTACCCCTCCTCCCTCCCTTCTGTCCCCCACCCCCCATATCTGGATACCCTCTCCCACCAGGTAAGGCAGCAGCTTGCTGTACCTTGAAAATGGGGTGCACAGCAGGCAGCTGGCGGTACAAGGCGATGCCAAAAACCTCAGACACTAGATGTGTGCGCAGAAGGTGGGTGATGGTCTGGTGGATGTGGAAGTCACTGGAACGCACCCAGATTTTGGCCAGAAGCCAGTCATACTTTGCATCCGAAGGGAGAAAAATGGGGTTCTCATCTCCTGGGACCTGGTTGAGCTGATACATTGGAGAAAATACTGAAGTATTTCGCTCCAGACTGTAGCCGCAGAAGAGCCTGGCCTCGCAGGAAATTCCAGGAGAATCCAAATTTCTTAAACAGTGACTTTTGAATTATGAGAGGATCGTGGAGGAGGGCAGAGGCCTAGAGATCGTATTTCCCATCCCAGCTGCATCACTTACTACCTGTGGGACCCTGGGCAATGTAGCCTTTCTGAGCTCTGTCTTTGCCATCTGTAACAAGGGCACAGTGTCTACTCACCTCACAGTTATTAGGAGAAGTGAATGAAAGAGCATGAAGGCATCAGCAAGGAGCGAGCACTGTCATGTGTGAAGGCTGTGGTCTTCCACCCGTTCCCCATCTCCGCTCCTCCCTCCTGGTTCCACCTGCTTCTCTGCTGCTGCTTTTTGGTCTCCCAACTTTCCTTTCCTCTGCTCTCCCCTTAAATACTGCTGTTCCCTAGGCTCTGTCTTGGTGCTCCTGAGTTCCCTTCTGGCCCAAGATTAGCAACTCCAGTTCCTGGGGCTCTAGGGCCAGCATGATGCAGTGTCCCAAGTCACTGTCCCTTGAACCCAGCCCTGCAGCCAGGTGCCTCCTTAGTAGAGGCTGGCTTGTCTTTCCCTTCCCCGTTTCAACTCCACACTGGGGCAGGGGTGATTTTTTTTTTCTAAAATGTAAATCATGTCAGGTCAATCTTGTCTTTAAAAACACCCAGTCACCTCTTCGTGCCAGAAAATAAGGTCGCGAAACTCTGTGATCTGGCCCTGACATATCGACATTATCCAGCCCTTCCTGCCCAAGCCCCTGGTCCCTAGCTTTGTCCATGACAACAGCCCTTGGCATTCCTGGGGCTCTCCCCTAGTGCCCGGTGCAGCCTCGGGACCTGACAGCCCGATGTCATGTGAGCCTGCAAGGTAGTTGCTGTCATGACCCATCTTTCTGAGGAGGACACAGAGCCTGTGAGGGGTGGACACATGGGATGAGAATGAATTGTCCAGAACAGAGGAGGAGAGTGGAGGAGCCATCATAGGAACTGGGGGCTGGGCCGGGTGTTAGACTCTTGCTGGGAGGAGTGTGGCGGGAACAGGGTGACCCAGGAGAAAAGCTGCCTGAGATGTGGGGGAGCCAGACCAATTTGGGTCCTCAAGGTCATGCTAAGTATTTTGGAAGGTAATTTCCCTGTCTCTCCCTCAAAAACAGAGATGAGGTCCAATAGAAATATAATGCAAGCCACAGGTGGAATTTAAAATTTTCAGGTAGCCCTGTGACCAAGCAGGACCCTGTGGGGGTCTTTCCAGGACAGATCCCCTCCATGTCCTCTGCCTGCCTCTTGTCTATAGAAAAACTTTAGCCTCCTAGGCCTTCCCTGAGTTCCAAAGAATAAATTTAATTAGAGAAGTGAGAAAATGCAGAAATAAAGGAAAACAGTCAAGCAAGATAAAATAATATACTTTAGCCATTAAAACAAAGTCAAGGAACTTTAGTTCCTCCTCAAGGGCTATAGATAATATTCTGAGCCATATACTTTGAGCTGTTTTGCAGATACTGAAACCCCCAGCAGGTGGAAGAAATTAACTGTTTGCTGCCCACAAGCACACAGACCCCAGACCAGTTGGAACCAGAAGGCTGATGCTGACCCCCGATTACCTCACCACCAACCAATCAGGAGAATGTCCATGAGCTGATCACACATCCCACAAACCCGCTCTCTCATCCTGTCTTTAAAAACCTTTCCCTGAAAGCCATTGGGAAGTTTGGGGCCTTTTGACCACTAAGCTGCCTGGACTCCTTGCTTGGAGCCCTGCAATAAATGCTGCATTTTCCTTCACCACAATCTCTGGAAAAGAGCCAGCTGTGCAGCTGCACCAGCCACAGACCTTAACCTGAATGGGAACCTTGTTCCATCACCAGCGGTGGGAGCTTTTGCTGGGAGAGAGGAGCAGAGGCAGTCAGATGAGGACCAAGTACACACTGATAGATGAGCAGAACATCCCTGCTGGTGGAGGGCTACTCCTTTGAGGCCTGGATGGAAGTAGACGCGGATGGAAATGGTGCTAAGATACTTGTATATGCCCTCGACAAAAACCAAGCAAGAGGGTCAGGAAGGCTCCTTCCTGAGCTGCTGTGGGAGCGATGGGGAGGTGGGGCTGGGGCATCGCTCCCCGTTTCAGGTGATCCATCTCAATGCTGTCACTGTGGACAGTCGCCTGGACAACCTGCAGCTCGTACCGTGGGGTTGGCGGCCCAAAGTCAGAGACCTCGAGCAAGTGAAGGGAGCAAAGCTTATATTGGCTTGCAATGCAGCAGCTTCCCACGGACCCGTAGCGGAGCAGTTCCCCGTCCTGAATGTAACCCGGTACTATAACACCAACGGGGACGTGGTGCAAGAGGAGGAGACTCCCTGCACCTGCTACGAGCGCCTTTCCCCTCCCTGCGCGATGACCGAGAAGCAGCTCCGGGAGTTCAACATCAGGGGCCGCTGCCAGCTGGCTCACTACTGTGGCTCCCAGTGCCCGCGGAAGGACTGGTGCGCCCACAAGCAGCACTGTCAGGAGAAGCTGTGCCCCTTCCAGCACGAGCTCGAGCCGGAGCCTCGAGCCGCAGAGCAGCAGTGCAGCGCCCGCGCTCTCGGCTTCCAATCTCCCCGGGACTCGGCGGACGCAGGCTGAGAGCCAGACCCGGGGCTGCTGAACGAGCCGCTCCCGCAGCCGCGCAGCTGCCGGGGGCCCCTCACAGCGCACTGCCGCAGCGCCCCCTAGTGCTCACCTAGAGCAGAGACAGCCGGGAGGCGCCCGCCAGGACCCTTCTCATTATCTCTATGTTAATTGTTCGTAAACTCATGTACAGTTTTTTGAGGCGAAGGACATGGGGGGCGGGGGGGCTGTCGTGGGAAGGCTCCTTAGGGTCCTGCTCAGTAACAGCCACAGTAATAAAAATAAAAACAAACGGGTGAACTTTATGTTAATAATACAATTTTATTCTACCCAATCTCTCTAAAATGTCATTTCAACATGTAAGTAATAAAAATTCTATTTTTTTTCTCGTTCTAAGTCTTCGAAATCAGGTGTGTATTTTGCACTTCCAGAGCGCCTTGGTAGGGGCTAACCACATCTCAAGGGCTCTAGAGCCGTGGGTGGCCAGGGGCTCCCACGCTGGACAGAGCGGCTCTAGACAGCCCACCCCGGGCCTGCTCACCCAGGACAGAGCAGTGCAAGGAAAGCAGAGTTTGACCTTCACGATATTTTTGGTTGTTTGTGAATGCAATTAGTTGTCAACCTTTAAATATCAGTACTTTCACATAAAAATCTGGATTAATAGGTTTCCTTGGAAAATTAGGAGGTCTGTGAACTCTGAAACCATGTTTTCATAGAACAACACTCCAGCCCCTTTTAACAGTCCCAGCTCTCAGGCTCCCCACTGCCCCACCTCTCCCCTGGCCCCTCCCCTGCTGCCCCCTCAGTCCTGCCCCTCAT
>NW_020172627.1:2218867-2228809 GCF_003031525.2 Neophocaena asiaeorientalis asiaeorientalis
AGTGCTTCATTATTTTGCACTGACTGCGCGGCCCCACCCACACCTGACTCTGCTGGCAGAGCAGGTAGGATGCCTGCTAGGCTCTGGTGCATGCTCTGTGGCCAAGGAGACCTTCTGCTGCATGCTAGGGGCTATACTTGTACTATCTCATTTATCCCTCACCGTGGCCCTGCAAAGCAGGTATTCCTTGACATTCCCATTTTACATAGGGGTAAACTGAGGCTCAGAGTGGTTTAGCAGCTCTCCCAAGTCACAAACTGGTAAACAGCTGAGCTGGGAAAGGACCCAGTGCTCTGCCTACTCCTTGGCAGTGCCTCTGGCCTTTCTCTCCACTCTCACTGCTTAGTCCAGACCCTCACTTGCTATCATCCGGAACTCCTACACCAGCCTTGCAGGTCACTCCGATTTGGGCCTTCCCTCCCACCCATTCTTCCCACCCTCCCCACTCCCCTCCAGGCTGTTAGTGATGCTGTGGAACTCCAGAACGCTTGGTGTTTTGTGTTTAAATTTTGGGGGGGGGGTGGTGATAAGGATGTATAGCCTTTTGTTTCTGATTAGGAAAGATTATATACTTACTGTAAAAAATTCCAATCATTACAGAAGAGCACAAGAAAGAAAGAAAACATTTCATAATCCAGCCTCTTTGCATATATGCATATTTGTGCAATTTTCCATACATTGATTAGCATTATAATCAAGTCTGTTGCTACTTTCTTTTGCTCACCTGTGCCCCAGCCAGTTCCATCCCAATGTTCCCAGCCTGGTGACCTGTGTCCTTCTGCGACTCCCCATGCCCACAAGAGTATCTGGTCACATCTATGGTGGGCCCTTTCCTTGCATTCAGTTGCCATAGAAGAGATCGTATAATCTCTACCCTGTATCTTGCTTTCTGCTGTTAACTCATAGCTGACTCAGGTCAGCTGGGATAGATCTAATTTATTGGTTGTAAAGGTGGCGTAATAGTCCATGGTCTGGACATAAAAGGTCTCTGGAGGACAGGCTGCTTCAGAGGTGCCTGAGAGTGGCGAACAAGGTTCCCAGCTCGGCTTACTTCTCCATCACTTGTCCCTTTACCTTTGGCATCAGTTTCTGAAGAATAGGGCTTCTTTCTGATAACAGGCTGGGAACTCCTTTGGAGGAGAGGTGCCCCAGAGACTGGGAGACTGGTGAGGCATGAACTTTGGAGCCAGAAGGCCTGGCTCGAGCCTCAGCTCTGCCGCTGACTACCCCTGTGCCTTGGTTTCCTTATCCGCTTAAAATGATCGGTAGCACTAGTGCCTGCCTACTCAGAGGGCTGTAGTGACAGTTACATAAATAAAGGTAGGTCCTGGTCTGAAACCCTGGTGGCCAAATGTTTCAGAATTCATAATTTTTTAGGATTTTAGCAGCGTGTACATTTCATTACGTGACACCTCTCTCCCCCTCCCTGGGTCTGGGGCAACACAATGTTTTACACTCAAATATGTTAGTATTTCTGCAGTGAAACATATGCATTTCATACTAAGTGAGAGAAAGCCTCTTAAATAGCCTCTCCTGTTGGTTCACAGCAAGCTTTGCTGCCAATGAATTTGCTACACATTTTTGATAAGTCTAAGAGCTTTAGAATTTTTTAGATTTCAGAATCCAAGGTAAGGGGTTGTGTGTAGGCAAACCCTTGCGATAGCCTTGGCGGTTAACATCTGGCAAAACTAGCTGCTATTACGCCCACGGCACCCAATGCCTGGTTCATGGCTGACTCAAAGTACTGTTTGCTGAGTGCCTGTCTGCCTTCCCCTTGGGGGCCCCTGTGCAGCCTCCCCCGTTCATGGACCCACACCTCATCCTGGCCCGGGTGTGGTTTCCTGCTGTCTGCATACCAGCTCCCACAGTGTTGTAGTGGCCTGGTGCCTTGAGAAAGCCGATGCAGCCAGGAATGGGGAGAGATGAACCTCTGTCCCTGCCTGCCTCTCCCCCAAACTGCTCCCCTCTCCTTCTCCACCATCTTTGGTGGAGACAAGAACCCCGGGGCACATGAAGGGGGCATCTCAGGATGGGAACAGTTCCTGAACCCCATGGTCCCCTCTTGGCAGCCTCAGCTTCCAGCTCAGCTCACAGCCTCACTTGCCTGGGCTCTGCTGGCGTTTTGATTTGGGGCTGGTCACGACGCTGGGGTGGGGAGCCCAGTATGCTATCCCAAGGCAGGTCCTCCTCAGAGCCAGGAAGTTCTCAAGGGTATCTTGGGGAGTGGAGCCTTTTCTGCCCATTGTGGTCAGCCCTCTCCAGGACTGGCAGGAAGCCCTAAGTTCCTGTTTTTCCTGTCTACCTGGAAAAGCCTTCAGCAGGACACTCAAGGCAGAGCTGCCTTCTCCTCCTAGAGCTTTGGTGGTGCCACCCAGGAAATCCTCCCTGAGCCCTGACTGCTGAGGGTAGAGCCACCCGGGAAGAGAACAGGTCCCCTCAGCCTACCTGGATGGCAATGGGGACAATCTTGTTGGCCAGATTCTTGTACAGCAAGCAGATGGGCGCGGCAAGAAACTGCAGAGTGCAGGGGTCTGTTTTGTTGACATCGATGCCATCCAACAGCTTGAAGTCCACGATGAAGATGTTCCCCAGCTGTAAGAGGCAAGAGGAAATACATGCAAGTCAGTTGCAGCCTGAGATGGACCCAGCAATCAGGCGCAGAGGGAGGGAAAGGGGCCTCTGGCTGCCCTGGCAACTCAGTGGAGCTCAGAATTTTATAAAGTTCTTGGTCCTCTAACTCAAAGGCTGACTGACATCAGCTTTCACAGGTTGCGGTGGGCTCAGTAAGGTGAAGGAATGAACAGTTCAGGAACTGTTCCCATCCTGAGATGCCCCCTTCATGTGCCCCGGGGTTCTTGTCTCCACCAAAGATGGTGGAGAAGGAGAGGGGAGCAGTTTGGGGGAGAGGCAGGCAGGGACAGAGCTTCATCTCTCCCCATTCCTGGCTGCATGGTCACAGGGTTGGCTGGACTTCAGCTCTTCTGCACTTGCTGTACCCGAAGTCTGCCTGACCCTCGTGAAGGATGTTGAAAGATCACCCGGAAGGACACAGTTTAAGAAGAAGAAAGTAGGCAGAGTTTAGATGAAATAGGTGAGAGAAGTCAAATGCCAAGAGTGATGCTGCAGGACTCCACTTACAGAGAGTTCAAAGCTGGGTAAACTCAGTGTCAGAGTCAGGACCAGGGCCACCCTTGGGAGGAGAGACGGAAAGGGGGCAGGTTCGCAGGTGGGAGGCTCTGAGGGGTGGGGTCTACAAAAGTAGGCGTCCACCGCGTCAGGAGGGGGTCGTCAGGGCCGGGGGAGGTCTTTAGAGGTGGGTCTTCAGGGGTGAGGAGGTCTACAGGGGCGGGGTGGGGGGGGGGAGTCTGCAAGGGTTGTGTGTGCTCTGTGTCCTGGTCTGAGGCTGGTGGCACAGCGGGGTAAGGTGCAAAGTCATTGAGCTTGCTGCCACTCCTGATTCGTGCCCTTTTCCGTGGATATCGTACTTCAATATAAAACAAATATGCACCTGGGATTTGGGGAAGGTAGAAAGCCACCCACCCCAGACTACACTTGAGTCCCCTAGAGGGAGCTTAAGCTGAGGGCCGCAAGGGCTCCTTTCTCCAGAGCTGGAAGAGTTCGGGTGCAGGACAAGCGGCGCTTCTTTTAAAGCCTTTTGTGTTTTAAGCTAGAAATGGAGGCAGGGGTTGCGGTCCGGCTGGGGAAGGGGGTCGGGTCTACAATACGGTGGACACTGGTCAACAGGTGCTCGTCAGTTGCACGTCCACGACTCTGCCTACAGAGGGCGCTCGGGGGCCACTGTGCAAGCGCTTGAGGGGACCAAGGCACTAGAGAAGCTCAAAGCCTGGCCATCATCTTCCTCCTTTTTTCGGACACAGAGGACCCTGGCAATTGTCTGACACCAATGATGAGCTCCGAGCAGTCTGCTCGAGATGCATTCAGGGCAGGAGTGGGACGGGGTCGGGGAAGGAGGGGATGGTGCCCTCGGCCAGCCAGGGCAGAGGGAAGTGGGGAGAAGCTGCTTCCAGGATAGCAAGTGATGGCCCCTCGGGACACCTCGGCCAGAAGTTGGAGACACTAGTCCCGGTGGGTCACAGGGTTGGCTGGGCTTCTGTGATGGGCTGGACAAATGGCCTTTCAGAGCGGGTGTGGCCATCAGTGACCACTGTGCAGAAGAAATGGCTGCCTATCAAATCTTGAGCGGACCCAGGTTGTTTAACTTGATGAATGAAAGGCTAAAGGGAGGCCCTGGGAACCCGGGGGCCTGGGATTTGGGTCTGCACATGGGGCATTTCTCTGTTATTCCAGGCCACCTCCTCTCTCTGGGCCTCAGTTTCATCCTTCTGGAAAGTGAGAGCGCCAACCCTATCTCCCAGTTGATATTCTAGGTTCTGTAGAAGATGCTGGTGGTCTTGCTTGTCTGGTATTCCTGTCCTCTCCTTTTGGTCGACATAGTCCATTCTCCTGACCATAGCGATTGGTTCAGGGAATTATCTCAAGCTGGACCCATGACACTTGCTGGAAGTGTTGGGAAACAGGGACTTTCTTTCTGGGATTGGGTAATGTTTGCTAAAATGGTGGAAGGTAAGTCTGAAGCTGTTGGTGGTCATCTTTACCTCCACAAAAGGACACCTTCCTAAGAAAAAAAATCCAACAGAGGCAGAGAATTGAGAAATGGAGAAATGATGCCAATGGATTATCTGAACCTTGGACCCAGCTATGCCTGAACTAGTCGCTTTGCTTCTTCGTTTTTAAAAAATTTATTTATTTGGTTGCACCAGGTCTTAGTTGCGGCACGTGGGCTCCTTAGTTGTGGCATGCGAACTCTTAGTTGCGACATGCATGTGGGATCTAGTTCCCTGACCAGGGATCGAACCCAGGCCCCCTGCACTGGGAGCATATTGTCTTATCCACTGTGCCACCAGGGAAGTCCCCTCGCTTCGCTTCTTGCTGTTGCCTCAACCAATGCATTTCTTATGATTTTTGTGACTTGAAACTACAAAATCCTAATATAAAGTCTAAGAACTAAAACACTCTTGAAGAGTTGTGACGATGACTCAAAAACAACAGGGCTAGAATTTCTCTATTCATGTTGCAAAAAAATAATTGCATAGGTAAAGATTAAAAGAAAAAATCTTTGGAGTTTTAGTAGGCCACAAACTTAATGTAGATCATAAGATGCTGCCAAAGAGAAGTAGCAGAAATGACTGTGGGAATTAAGAACCATATTGTAGGGGATGGAGCGATGTATGTGTAAGAGATGGGTGGTGTGTGTGTAAGACTCCAGTCAATGGTGGCTATTGGATTATTGCTTCACCACCAAAACCACAGCTGAGCATCAAGACCATAACTCAAAGGAAAGACGACCATTGTGGTGGCAAGGACTCCTGAGCGGAGGCTGTCCCCCTGCCAGGGTGGCTGGATGCACAGATGGCTGCTCAGTCCCTTCCAGTTCTAGGATTCTCTGGCTTTTAAGGTTCCGTGATTCTCCGATTTGAAGTTTGAAACCAACAGCACTGAATCAATGTTACTACGTCCAGCAATTAAATCTACAGGGGAGAACTGCTGTGTGTGCCTGTCTACGTGGGGACAGGTTGTCACCTGTCCACATGACCAGGTGGGGCAGGAGCCCTGCCTGGGGACTTCATCTGGGCAGGTGGCCCTCCAGAGTCAGGTGGACAGGGTGTGAGGGCTGGGAGGTCTGTCCACAGACGGCACTGACCATCGCTCTCTTTCTGGGGCCCCATGGTGAGCTAAGCAAACAAGACAGGGTGACTGGAAACAGCAGAAGGCCGCCTAGACACCTGGGGCAGGTGGCAGGAGGCCTGGTCATCCTGGCTCTAGTGGGAATGCGCCAACTGATGGGAGACTAAGGCCAGTTCCCAGAGCCTCAAGCTCCTGGCATGGAAGGCGGCTGACACTGAGTCCCACCAGAGGAGGAGGTTTGAACCCCTTTCTGTCTCAAGACTACAATAGTCTTGGAACTGGAGAGGGCTGACCTTGCAGACGAGGGCCAGGAGAAGGGCTGGGGGGAGGGTGAGGACAGAAGCAGAAGACCGACACTTCTAATTAGGAAGTCAAAAGTTCCATCAGTTTTCTCCTTTTTTTTTTTTGATGCAAGGTTTGCTTTTTTCTCCAGTTTCTTTACCTTTGCAAGGTGGGTAACAATTGGTGGTCCTGTGTGTAAAGCATCTCTCACAATGCCTGGCCCACAACAGGCCCTTAGCTAGAGGGAGCTCTTTTAATCATGATATTGATATTGAAAATATTGATATTATGCTCTAAGACCTGCACATCACGGGGAAATATCCCTCTCAATTCCTCCACCTATGCTGGACAAGACAGTTTTCATAAATGCTCAGGAAAAGGAAGAGGTCACTTCACTGAGGGCAGCCGATCTTGCCATCAGCCAGACAGATGAGCCTGGAGGTAGCAGCCTGGGGGCCAGCGAGCAATGGCCAGCAAGAAGTGGTTTCTGCCCAACAGAGTATGACCTGGCTGAGCCTCTGGCCCGGGCCACCGTCTCCAGCCAACCAGGTTCTACCTCAACCTCCTGCTCCAAGGTGAGCTGCCGCTCCAGGCTGCACTCCACCATCTCTGTGGTAACCGGGAGATTCTCTGGCAGCTTCATGCAGCGCTGGATCAACACAGGGTTGCAGCCGTTCAGGAACTGGTAGCCAAACATTGAGTCTTCTTGCCAGTGATTCATAACCTGCTCTATGGAGGAGAGAATTGGAGCTCAGCCTGAGTTCTGAGCCGGGCTGAGGTCTTCCTGATGCTAGCGGAGGGCCAGAGTCCTTGCCGGGTCCCCTCTCCCAGGCACTCAGTGGACAGCCCACCATGCCCAACTGCTTGACCACTAGGTCAGGCCATGGCACCACCCCATCCTCCCTGAGCTGGCCCTTAGTGGCTCAGAAGGTTCCTGGGGAACCCCTTTCTCAAGCACAAAAACAAAAATAGACAAATGGGATTGCATCAAACTAAAAAGCTTTCTGCACAGCAAAGGAAACAATCAACAGAGTGAAAAGACAACCTACAGAATCGGAGAAAATCTGTGCAAACCATATATCTGATAAAAGTTTAATCTTCCAAATATCTAAGGAACTCCTACAACTCAATAGCAAAAACACCAATAACCCGATTAAAAAATGGACAAAGGATTTTTTGTTTGTTTGTTTTTTCGGTACGCGGGCCTCTCACTGTTGTGGCCTCTGCCGTTGTGGAGCACAGGCTCCGGACGCGCAGGCTCAGCAGCCATGGCTCACGGATGCAGCCGCTCCACAGCATGTGGGATCTTCCCGGACCGGAGCACGAACCCGTGTCCCCTGCATCGGCAGGCGGACTCTCAACCACTGCACCACCAGGGAAACCCTGGACAAAGGATTTGAACAGACATTTCTCTGAAGACGACATACAGATGGCCAGCAGGTATAGGAAAGAATGCTCAACATCACTAGTCACCAGTGAAATGCAAATCAAAACCACAGTGAGATAGCACCTCACACCTGTCAGGATTCTATTATTAAAAAAAAAGACAAGTGTTGGTGAGGCCATGGAGAAGCTGGAGCCCTTGTGCACAGTTGGTGGGAATTCAGGATGCACAGCTGCTATGGAAAACAGTGTGGAGTTTCCTCGAAAAGTTAAAAATAGAACTGCCACATGATCCAGCAATCCCACTTCTGGGTATTTATCCCAAAGAATTGAAATCAGGATCTTGAAGAGATATCTGCACCCTCATGTTCCTTGCAGCACAATTCATAACAGCCAAGATGTGGAAACCACCTACATGCTCATCTACAGAGGGATGAATAAAGAAAATGTGGTATATACATACAATGGAATACTATTCAGCCTTAAAAAAGATGGACATTCACAATATGTGACAGCATGGGTGAACCTGGAGGACGTGATGCTAAGTGAAATAACCCAGTCACAGAAGGACAGGTACTGCATGGTTCCACTTATATGAAGCATCTGAGTTAGTCCAGCTCAACAGAATCAAAGAGCAGCACAGGATGGCGGTTGCTAGGGAGGGGCTGTGGGGAGTTACTAATCCATGGCGTGAAGTTTCAGTTAAGATGAGTACGTTCTAGAGGTCTGTTGTACAACACTGTACCTATAGAAAAAGAAAAGGAAAAAAAAAAACCCGGGTCCTTGTGCCCAGGAAGCAGGGGCCCTAGGATGAGGGAGAAGGAGGGGAGCGGGGGGCACCCTGGGGAGGAGTTTGTGAAGGCAGTTTCCCCCCTTGCTTGTCTCCTTAATGTCTCCTAATCTTTCTGTTGCTGTGTGGTCCTTCCTGTGCCATCCCTGGCAGTTATGATGCTACTGTTCTACCAAATACATCCTAGTCCAAAGGAACCCACTGTTGCTTTCACGTAAATGCTTAAAAAACAAGCTAACTCCTGCCTTTTCTCTGTTCAGAAGCATCATAAATGATTGATTTATTTAAACAAAAAGTGTTGATATTTATGAGACTTTTGATGGTGAAATGAGGTTGAGGGTGCTCAACACTGGACATCCAAGGAGGAGAAACCTCTGGCCATGAGGGTGATCCCCAGTGGAGCGTACTGTGTGGGTGCAGGCAGTGCTGGCCTGAGGCACAGGGAGGCCTCGTGCTGGAGTGGGTGGAGCAGCCCTTTCCCACACCCAGGCAAGGCTCCCCAGCACCATAAGAGCCCCCAAAGCACACTCACCAGAAATAGTGTTGCTGATCCTGAGGAAGATTTTCTCAAAGTCAGCAAAGTCGCTCCAGGAAGACTGGAACATGTGCATGAAGCGGTTGATGAACAGGTTCTCCATCCTGCAGACCGAGACACGGCGGCGCCCCTGCACGCTCTGGCCTCACCTGCCCCCTGCCAAGCCCCTCCGCACCCTGGTCTCATGGGGCCTCTAGGGGACTTGAACCCAGGGCAGCTCCAAGGGGGCAGCTGATTGGCCTTGTGGAAACCAGGACAGAAACTGGCACCCATGCCCATGCTCTTCCTTCTGCATTTCCCCTAAGAAAGAGACCAGTTGCCTGTCCTCGACAGCAGTCTACAGTGCTCTCTTCCCATTCACACGGGCTCTGGTCTGTGCCTTCATTCATTCATTCACCAAACTTTTTGCTGCCCCAAATTGATGCAAGCTTCCAGGGACAGAGCACCGTTATCTCCTATGTAGCTGCTCTCCCGAGTCTCCTGGATTTGGGGGGATAAGCAGTTTAGTGGAATTTAACCCTCATTTACTTTCTGCCTAACCTTGGCTCTTTGCCTGGTGCTGAGGAGTCCATATGCAAGGCCAGAGAGGGCAGCTGAGATGGACGCAGGTCAGCACAGAGTGTTAAGGGCCTGGCCGAAGATCCCAGCTCCATCTCTTCCCAGCCATATGGCCTTGGGCAAATCCTTAACCTTCTGTGCCTCAGTTTCCTCATCCATGAAACGGGTACAATAACTGTCCCTGCCTCACAGGGCTGACATGATATATAGAAAGCATTGATTTGTAAAATGAGTTCAACAAATATTAGCGACTAGTACCACGATTATCACTTACTGTTAATATTAACATCTGCAGCCTTAAACTGTGGTGTTCTGGAGGGACCAATGGACAAGTTCACAATCCAGGCTACGGCACAGAACTTTGCCCTCTCCCTCCTGGGGTCCTTCTGCTTAATTCATTCATCCCTTTCTTCCTTCACACTCAGTTCACCTAAGAATCTTTGCATCTGGCTCCTCTTTACTTCCTCTCCTCTCTGCCCTCCTTAAGTGCTCTCACCCAGGGCACTGTGTGTCACATCCTAGTGGCTGTATCTAAAGAGTCAGCTCTAAACTCCCCTGATCTCGCTGAAGCATCTGACAACCAACCCCTTTTTCCTTGACACTAAAATGCTGACCCCCATGGACTTCATCCCTGCTTCAAACCCCCATGGTCCTGCACCGCCCCCCCCCCCAAGGAGAGGCTGGGATC
>NW_020172627.1:2229017-2269727 GCF_003031525.2 Neophocaena asiaeorientalis asiaeorientalis
GCTCCACTTCCCTACACAGGCCCCCACTCTGGTCCTCCTGGATCACGGAGTTCTCACCGCCCTGAAAGCCATCCCCTCCACTCCTCCAATCAGCGTGGTGAACTCCTACGCATCCTTCAAGACCCAGGTTGGGCTTCTCTCTTAGAAAGCTTTTTTCTGATGCTGCCTCCTCAGAGCTTCCTCCCTGCCTCAAGTTTTCCCAGTGCTCTTTTCCAAAGGAATATCTATCACATACTATCATGATGAGCTGTCCATAGCTTGGTCTCCACTAGACTGTGAGCTTCTTGGAGCTGGGACCAAGGGACCACTTTTGATTCATCTCAGGCCCCCATCCCCAGGAGCTCAATTTGCATTTGTCAAAGGACAAGCAGCAGGGAGCCTTCTCTGGGCCAGCTCCCGTGGGGATGGAAGAAGCCCAAAAGAGCCAGCAAACAGGCAGTAACAGAGCCTGAGAAGGTAGCTCCCTGGCCAGTCTCCTTCTTTGGGCTCAGGAATGAGGACAAAGTGCTCCCAAGCATCCAGAATGGAGATACTAGACACTAGGTTTACACTGTGCTAGACCGCACCGCAGCGGCACTGCCTACATGAGTTCGTTTAAATCTCATAACAATTCTAGCAGTTAGGCAGCACCAGCCTCATTTTATAAGAAGGAAATGGGTCAAAAAAACTTAAATAACTCTCCCAAGATGGCACAGCTAGAGTCAGAAACAATCGCTGCTCTCCAGGCTCTAAATAAGGTGACCTTTTGCTTTTAAAGGGTAATTAGAGATGAGTTGATATTTGTTGCTATACTTTGAATAGATTAATAGGTTTTTTTCCCCCAGGAAAGCAAAGTATAACCTTGCTACCCCGAGTGTGGTTGGTGGGCCAGCAGCATCAGCGCCCCCAGGATGGCATTAGAAATGCAGATTCTCAGGTCCCACCTCAGCCTTCCCTAATCAGAAACTCTAGGGGTGGGTCTCTAAGTCCAGATTTTAACAGGCCCTCCAGGGGATTCTGATGCAACCTATAACTTGAGAACCATTGCTGGAGAGGTTGCAATGTTTTCCAAATTAATTTAACTATAAAGCAAACCCTTTTTAAAGGAAACATTACTTTATGATTTGTGTTAACTTATACCTTTATTTTATGATCCATTTTTAACAAAAAACTGCTACTTTAGCAAATATAAGTAAAAATTTCCAGGTCTAACTTTTAGGTGGGAATTTTTTTCCCCCTACATTTTCCCCAACAAATTTATTTTCCAATGGGACACATCTCTGATACTGTAACAGAATTCAGCATAGGTAAATAGGGTTGATATACAGACATACAGGGATCAGTTAGAACAAGGAGGAGACGACTTTAACAATTACCAAGGAGATCCAAGGATTTGGGTAGCATTCGTGAAGTTAAAGGGGAGAATCCTATTTTCTGAGTGCTTTGGTGATGTGGAGCCAACTTGTTTCTGAGCTGGGGTGACAGTAGGAGGGTGTGGGGACTTCTTCCCGCAAAACTCCTGGCTTTGGCTTCCAAAGTCAAGAGAACAAGCTCCCTCGGCTTCCCTGCTCCCGTGCCATCATCTCTTCCTCTCTCGCTCTCACCCAGCCTCAGAGGGCCTCACCCCAGCCCTCACCATGGGCAAGGAAGCCCATCTTTTCTCTCTAGCTTGCTGCTCTTCATCTTGGGGCCCGCTCTTTCCTTCTCTATGCCACCAGCTCCTTTCAAAGAGCTACCATACATGTAATTTTTGTCTGACTTCATGCAAGCAGTGGGTGACTGGTCTGTGGGGCTGGAGCAGGGGTGGGAAGACTTATTGCCTTCGGACCACACTCTTCTCCCTGTCCCCAAACAAAGCCTCTATCTGGCCCTTGACCCCCTCTCCCCCGTCCCTTGCAGGGCTCCCAACCTTGCTTGGCCTCAATGCTCCCTGAAGCCTCTCTGCTTAGCCCCGGGCCTACCCATCCCACTCTACCCTTGGCCTCACTATCGGAGGCCGGACAGGGCTCTGAACGTCAACATGCCCCCTGACTGCACTCATCTTCCTCTTCACCACTTCTTGTCCAGCTTTCCTTTCTGATGACCACCCCACTCTGCCTATAAGCCAGATGTACAGTGTCAAGGGTGCCTTGGGTTCTCCCCTCGGCCTCTCCCCATTTTGACCTGAATTTCAACTGGATCCTGGGACATCCACACCACATCCCGAAGTCCTCCCTACTCTCCCGTTCCCTGTCTTTGTTTTTCTCCACCGCTGGGCTCGCTCATCTGACCCTCAAAGGCTGCCAGGTCTACCTTCTGCAATGTGGCTCTGATTTCCCTCACCTCTCCCTGTTTCTCATCCAACACTGCAAATCCAGACCCCAAGGAGAAGGATGCCCCTCCAAGGAGCTGCCCCCCCGACCCTGCTCTCATCTGATGAGAAATGTCCGGTGGGTGAGGACCCAAGCACCCTGGTCTGGTCACCTCTCCCGAACTCAGTCACATTTCTGCACTGTTCTCCTCTACTGGGAAGGAAGCTCTCTTTCTCAATTTCCTTTGAAGAGAACATTCCCTTACCAGTCCCGCCAACCTCCTGCAATCAAAGCTCCAGGCTGCAAACGGTGAGTGGTGATTAAACAGATAAGCTGCTCCTCCTTTGACGACAACATGAAATTTCACCACCCACGTGGTTCTGTGAGTAGGCCCAGCCACACCCAACCTTCACATGTGATGCTCCCTCTGCCAGAGCATCCGAGTCCTGCTTCTCCAGGCTCCCAACCGCCTGGTCAGCTGCAAGGCCAGGCTAGGTGTCCTTCTGCTGTGTAGCCTTCCTGGACCCCATAATGAGATAACACCAAACAGAGGAAGGGTCCCTCTATGAGCCCTTGAGGGCAGAGGTCGATCTGAGGGAGCAAGTGCTCAGCAGGTGATGCTGGAGAAGTGGGTCCTGGCTGGCCTGACCTCATTACTGGGAATGAATGAAGACTAATGCTGTCTTTAGGGAGAAGCTTCTCTGTGCAGGGTTGACATATGTGGTTCCTTAATATTCTCACAACAGCCTGGAGTGGGAGCTATGGTCTCATTTTTTAGATGAAGACACCAAGTCTCAAAGAAGTTCACCAGCTTCCTTAGGCTCACCTTCCACTGGCCCAGAGCCCTCTCCCATGAATCCCTCATCTCCCGGGGTGGGGTCCCTCTGACCTGCTTCCCTGAGGCCCAGTCCCCTTGACTCATCCTCCTCAAATGCAGAGGCTGTGTCTCTTCTCTCCTTCTTAGGACCGCATGGTCCTTGGTTCACTGTGCCAACAGAGCTGGTGCTCAGCTGACCACCCCAGCTGGGCTGTGCCAGGTGGGGCTGAGGGCCCATCTCAGGATTTCTTTGCTCTGGTCCTGCCAAATAGTTTGCAGCTCAAGGGGCCAAGTAACATGGAAGATGTAGAGAAAGATGGGCTATGGTATTGCTGGAGAGATGGTGGCCTGTGTGGCCCATACTGGGGAGCACAGGGGAGGAAGCCTCCCTCAGACCTAGGGCTTCTAGGAGCTTCTGGGAGAAGGGGCACCTTATTCCAGTCCTGAAAAATGATGAGTTGGACTTGGCCAGGCAAAGAAGGGAAAAAGGGCATTTGAGGCAGAGAAAACAGTGAGGCAAAGACAAGGGGACACGAAGACCCCCAGCTCTGGACACACATGGCTGGGGAGTCCTGTGCATCTGGGGGCAAGAGAGAAGGCTGGGCAGAGACCCCTGTGGTTGGGGTAATCGCTGAAGGATTTTAGGTAGGCGAGTCAAAGAATTATATTTGCTTTGTAGAAGGAGCCTCCGACAAACTATACAAGTACTTGAGAATGAACTTCCAATTTCTGTGTGGGATGGAGCCTGGGGAAGCAGGTAGAAGAATGTTCCTGAACATTCTGGGGAGACATGGCGGAGCTGAGAAAGGAGGACATGCACACTGAGACCCAGGGGATGGACATGATCCCACATTCACCTGGATGGAGGATGAGGCCAAGGGAGGCATCAAGGCCAGTGGTTTCAATCCTGGTTGCACATTAGAATCCCCCAAGGAGCTTTTAAAATATACTCATGCCCGTGCTGCAAATGCTGGCTTAACAGCCTGGCTGCAGTGAGGTGGCACGGAGTCTTAATATTAAATGCACAGTCAGGACTGAGAATCACTGATCTAGGATGCTGTTGGCTATGATGGGGATACGTGAGAAGGAAAAGATAAGTGTGTGATTGTGTGTGTGTGTGTGTGTGTGTGTGTGAAGTGAGGGCCTGTGAGGTGGCCACACTTAATTCATTTTGAAAGGGTTTACTGAGCACCTATCCTGTGGCAGCTACTGTGCTGGGATCCTGAGATAAAAGATGACAATGGCCTAAGGAACACTGAGCAGACATAAGAAAGGCACAGCCTGGCTTTCACTCCACCATCCCTCCATCCACCATCCACTATCCATCCCTCCACTCACCATCCATCCATCCACCCATCCATCCATCCACTCCCCCACCATTACTAAGCAGAGGTGGCACTACCCCCCAAAGCAGTATCATCTCCTCTGACCTTGCTGCCTCTCTAGCATTATCGTTTTCTCTCCAAACTGCCCCTTTTACAAGGGCCTTCTGTCCTTGTTGTATCATCCTGGTCTGGACTCTGCTCTCCTAAAGCCACATGCCTTTGACTCAATAATGCTAACCCCTGGGTAGGAAATGAGACATATGATTGCCCTGATGTTTCCAGGGAGCCAGATGTTGGGTACTGCTGCATCGCTAATCTAGTGGTTTGGTTTTAATTTTACTCTCCATTTGATCTCAATAGTAGCAGGGAAGAAAATCCCCAGTTTTGAACCCCAATAGACCTGGATTCAAATCCTGGTTTTGCCAATTCCTGCCGAAATGACCTTAGGCAAATTCCTTGGCCTGGACCTGGCAGAGCCTCAGTTCACTTACCTGGAGATGGTTAAAAACAGTACCTATTTCCTGGGGTTGCTGTGAAGGTTAAAACAGACGATTCTATACAGAAAGCACCCACACCTACAGCCTGGCACTTAGTAGAGGCTTATTAAGTGTCAGGCCCTTATTACTTCCTCCCTCCCATGGAGATGCAGCCTCAGGGAGACAAATGCATCCCAGTTTCTGTGATGTGAGGGGATTCCCTGCGGAGTCTGATAGTGAGGCTCTGTGTGTGTGTGTGTGTGTGTGTGCAGGGTTTTTCTCAAATGCCCCAAAGAGGAAGGCCTGAGTGTGTGGCCTCCCACCCTTTCTTTACAGAAGTTCGACCAAATGAGGCAACTTCTTGAGTGGAGCAGCTATGCAGCTAAGCAAATGCTACCACAGAAGCTAACTGGGTTAGTGCTTCTCTACCTGTCTGCCTCCTGGTTATGCCAACCCAAGGCCAGGGCCCACCCTGGGAGACTCTCACCCTGGCGGTAGGGGGTGCTGGGCACCGGGAGGTGCTGAATCTCCTCAGGGTCGTCCAAGGCTTGGTCAGGTTGCATGACCACGGATTTAGGGTTTTCCAAATTTGCATGACTGTGAGAATTCCCTAAAGTATCAGAGTACAGATTCAAATGCCCTCCACTAGCCCTGAGGTAGGGCTGGGGCTCCATGTTGGTGATGAGCACCCAGGGAATCTTTGAAAACCGTGTAATAATTCAGCCGCCAAGAAGGAGCACAGAACTCGGATCTCTGCCATTAATTAGCAGGGGCTACTGGGCAAGGTATTGTACCTCCTTATTCCACATATTCCTCAACTGCAGAATGGGGATAAGATCTCTGCCTGCCTCGTGGGGTTGTAGTGAAAGACGAACGGGGATGCATGTAAGTGATCAGCACAGGCATGTTGGTCATTATTACTGCAATGCTGGGTGACATCCTGGACACTGTTCCCCCTTGAACTAGCCCCAGGGGAGATGAGCTGTGGATGGGGAAGGGGCACTCCAAGTAAAGACCTCCACTCCGGGCTGAAAACAGCTGTTTGGCGTCTGGAGTCCTACAGTCTGTAAGTTTGTTTAGATACAGGTTTCCCTGTGACTTGATTGTGCATTAAGGATCCATGCTATTGCCGAGATATCATCAAACGATTTGGGAAGAGTTGCTCTGCTGAGCTGATCCCCCAGCCCAAGCCCACCACAAGGGGAGGAATGAGGGTTCCACCTCCGGCCCCAGCCGCTGGAGGGCTGCCCAGCACCCTCGAGTTCTTGAATACTTACGCTTTAGAGTAGTTCAGAACAAAGTCTATTCCCTTCTCACTATCGAACTGGATATCTCTGGGTAAATCCTTGTGGCATTTGGCATCGATACTCAAGGGGAAGCCAGGGTTCCACTCCATCCATCTGAGCGTGAAAAGGAAGGAGAAGAAAACTGGGTTAAACGTCTGGCTTTTGGGCTGGCCCCTCAGGCTGAAGGCTGCCTGTGTGGTCTGAGGATGTGCCCATAAGGTCACCATGCTTTAGCTGAGCGTGTGCCTGGCGAGGTACTGGGATGCCTCCCAAGGTCTGGTGTTCCCCCACCTTGCTGTGCCCTGAGTCTCACAGTGGGAAGCCAGAGGTTCCCTAAACCTGAAGCTGGGCTTCAGGTGAGTGGTAGGTGCACACCAGTGTGTACAGAGAGCATCAGAAGACCTCATTTATTTGAGGTGACATTCAAGGGCGATGTCTCCCCAGCACAGCGCTGCCTTGCTGGTCCCTGGAGGTGGAAGTGGTTAAGGTTGCCCCATCACACTTGACCTAGACATCCAACATCCTACCAGCTTGGTCATCACCCCTGTATTGTGTGTGGTGGTCGAAGGAAAGGGGACAGCAGTCATGCCTTCCCAAAGGGGGCATGAGTCAGCAGGGAGGTTGGGTGAGGACCTCCAGTCACAGACTGATGCCAATAGCAGGTTCAGAGATTGTTATAATCAAAACAGCTCCCCGGGACTTCCCTGGTGGCACAGCGGTTAAGAATCCGCCTGCCAATGCAGGGGACACGGGTTCGAGCCCTGGTCCGGGAAGATCCCACATGCCTCAGAGCAACTAAGCCCGTGCACCACAACTACTGAGCCTGCTCTCTAGAGTCCGCAAGACACAACTACTGAGCCCACGTGTCACAACTACTGAAGCCCACGTGCCTAGAGTCTGTGCTCTGCAGCAAGAGAAGCCACCGCAATGGAGAAGCCCGAGCACCACAAAGAAGAGTAGCCCCCGCTTGCTGCAAGTAGAGAAAGCCCGCACGCAGCAAAGAAGACCCAATGCAGCCAAAAATAAATAAATAAAATAGATAAATTAAAAAAAAACAAAAAAACCCCAGCTCCCCTCAAAGACAGGCTGTGCACTCTACCCCGCCAATTTAGAGCCTGGTGTCCTTAAAATTTATCCTGTAGCATTGGGCATTTAAGTTTGTTTTTTAAAATTTTACTTTTCTTTTTGTTTATTGAAAAACCAAACCAAACCAAACCAAAAATCTGTTAGTTTATTTTAGGGTGGGGAGAATAATCTTTTATTTATTTAAATGATCTTACATTTGTTTAAAAACCAAAATTTACATTCTGGGATTTCAGCTTTTCCATTTGTATTCCTTTTTTGCGGTACGCGGGCCTCTCACTGTTGTGGCCTCTCACTGTTGTGGCCTCTCCCGTTGTGGAGCACAGGCTCCAGACGCGCAGGCTCAGCAGCCATGGCTCACGGGGCCCGCCGCTCCAAGGCATGTGGGATCTTCCCAGACCGGGGCACAAACCCATGTCCCCTGCAGCGGCAGGCGGACTCTCAACCACTGCGCCACCAGGGAAGCCCTAGGAATGTCTGTTTTTTTCCTTTCTTTTTTTTCTGCCTAGGATTTACTCAGAAAATTGAGGTCCCTTCAGCTTAAGGAAGTTTTTCTCCTATTTCTTTGGTTTTTACTTCTCCATGTATCCCTATCTCTCCTCTGGAACTCTCTCTGCACATCAAATCTTCTATATCTGGTTTTCATGACTCCTATGTTTTCTTCCATGACTTCCACTTCTTTGTGTATTTGTGTTACATTTCCTAACATTTCCTTCCATTTGTCACAGAGCAGTGTCTGGCACATAACAGGCACTCAATAATTAGTTACTGAATGAACAGATTTTGTCTTCCAGGAGACCAATCAGATCTCACAGTGACTATTACTCTTTTTTTCCATTTTTCTATGAAATATTCAATTCCGAAATCATGTTTTGTGGTTGCAGAAAGTCTTTTTAGATTCTAATTGCATCTCCTTAAGAATTCTCTCTCTCTCTCTCTCTTTTTAAAATTAAATGTCTTTTCTGCTTCTTCCTTCCTTCCTTCTGCCTGGTTGTTCAATTTGGTCTTTCCTATGGAGTATGATTTTTTTCTTTGCCTATTTATCTGTGGGTATGAAGGCCTTTGGCTCCTATGCACATCAGCCTGTCAGGCCTCTCAGGCAACAGTGCCTGCAGTGGAAGGAACATAGGTATTGGTTTCAGGTGCCAGTAGTAAACTAGCTGGCAAACTGTGCTGTCTCCATGCAGTGAGAGGCCATTGTCTCCTGACCTCCTGAGGTGGGGCACTTTGGAGGCTGGGGGTCAGCAGGAAGGTGGGGTCTTGAGGAAATGTGCTCCAAGTAAACTCTACCCTTAAGAAAATGTGAATGTATTTGCTGGCCCATCTCTCCTCATTGGGTTCAGTGCTTCCATACTGAAGAAACCCAGCTCTACTCAGCTCTTCAAATTAATTAGAGCCCTACTTCCCAGTGGCTAGGAAAAGATGGTTAGGAATATTTAAATTGATTTGACCAACAGTAATTAAGTAATTGACAGTTAATACCAGTGGGGCTACCAGATGACTGCCTCAATTTTACACATATATTGGAGATACCTTAAATCATTTTCTGAAACAAAGGGAAAAAAGTCAATAAATTAGTTGACGTTTGTGCATTCATCCACATTTTTACCCTGGTTAATGTTAATCCAGCATTGGTGTTAATACAGACAACAAAAATAGAAGGTTTTTTTAATGTCGAGGAAAAGAGCATGTTGTTAGTAAACTAACAGCGAGAAATGTAGGTTCTATACAACAGAAAACGCTTTTCAAAATGCATTTTGAGTGATCATATCCAGTTCCTGTTCACCTCTAATGATACTAATGAGAGGCTTACTGGGCCAACAGGATACCTCAAAAAACATTGTGGAATTTTTGTGACAATAAAAGTCCAAGATGATATTAAAGGGCCTTAAGACTTTTAAAAAATAATTATTAGAGTATAGTTGATTTACAATGTTGTGTTAGTCTCAGGTGTACAGCAAAGTGAATCAGTTATACATATACCTATATCCACTCCTTTTTTTTTAGATTCTTTTCCCAAATAGGCCAGTACAGAGTACTGAGTAGAGTTCCCTGTGCTATACAGCAGGTTCTTATTAGTTATATATTTTATATATAATAGTGTGTACATGTCGATCCCAATCTCCCAACTTATCCCTCCCCCCCATCCCCTGGTAACCATAAGTTTGTTTTCTATATCCGTGACTCTACTTCTGTTTGTAAATAAGTTCATTTGTACCCTTTTTTTTAGATTCCACATATAAGCGCCATCATATGTTATTTGTCTTTTTGTGTCTGACTTATTCACTCAGTGTGACGATCTCTAGGTCCATCCATATTGCTGCAAATGTCACTATTTTGTTCTTTTTATGGCTGAGTAATATTCCATTGTATGTATGGACCAAATCTTCTTCATCCATTCCTCTGTTGTTGGACATTCAGGTTGCTTCCATGTCCTAAGACTTTTTAACGACCTAAACTCTCAGTGTTTTACTTCCCTCTTATAAGAGAGATTAGATTAAAAAGGAATACAGGCTTCCCTGGTGGTGCAGTGATTGAGAGTCCGCCTGCCGATGCAGGGGACACGAGTTCGTGCCCCGGTCCGGGAAGATCCCACATGCTGTGGAGCGGCTGGGCCTGTGAGCCATGGCCGATGAGCCTGCGCGTCTGGAGCCTGTGCTCCGCAACGGGGGAGGCCACAACAGTGAGAGGCCCGCATACCGCCAAAAAAAAAAAAAAGACATTCCTAGATATATACTGATTAAATTGTAAAATGTCAAAGAGGAGAATGCTGTGGAGACGGAGAGGGGATTAAGAAAGGGAAAGAGAGAGAGGAGAGATGGTTCCACAAACTCACAAGCTTCTGGGAGAAGGAAAATAATGAAACTATCACTAGGTTTCTCATTTGCCATACTGAAAATGGGGAGATAGTGTAAGGTGTTTACAGACTTTTTTAGATAATCATTTAAGCCTCTTATATCAAGTATGGACTCAGACATTATATTACCTGCATATATTACCCACCCTTTCATATATTAATTGAACAAGTTCAGCCAAACAAAAATGACATTAGAATGAACCAAGAAGTTCCTAAATATAGTAAAGAGTGTTTATTAGAAAACAATAGCAAATATATTGAACAAATAAAAATATCAAAGGCATTTTCTCAAAAATCAAGACCCAGGAAAGATGTTCATCCTTACTACTGTTACTTTGTTTTGGCAATAAGAAAAAATTATCAGTGATGTAATAATGTAAACTAAGAGACAAAAGTATCATCATTTACATAATACGATCAAATAACTGGGCAATTAAAAAGACTCACTTAAAAATAGAGATAATATTGGACTTCCCTGGTGGTGCGGTGGTTTGGAATCCGCCTGCTAATGCAGGGGCATGGGTTCGAGCCCTGGTCTGGGAGGATCCCACATGCCGCGGAGCAGCTGGGCCCGTGCACCACAACTACTGAGCCTACGCTCTAGAGCCCGCATGCCACAACTACTGAAGCCTGTGCGCCTACAGCCCATGCTCTGCAACAAGAGAAGCCCGTGTGCAGCAACCAAGACCCAACACAGCCATAAATAAAAAAACAAATAAATTTATTTTTTAAAAAAGGAGACAATAAAATAATTTAGTAAGGTGTCAATACAAAGTAAATATTAAATAATGAGTAATTATCTTTATCCCAGCAATATTCATTGGCAAACGGAAAAACACCCTACTTAGAATGGCAAAAGCTATAGTTTCCCTTGGTATAAAGTGACCAGAAAGGTGAAAGAACTTCATGAAGAAAAAGTAGAAATTCTATTGAAGGACATCACACAAGATCTAAATGGGTGGAAAGATGCAACATTATTAAAATGCCACTACAGGACATACGTGTCATTCAAAGCGATTCTCATCATGAAAAACTTTAAAAAGAACCCTAAGATAACGTAATGCCTATTCACATTTATTAGAAAGTTCTGGCAACCAAAAGATGGCACTGGGCCATGGAGTAGAAAAACAGACCCAAGAAAATATGTGGATATAATACAAAACTAGCTAATATTTATCCAGTGCTTTTTATGTGTCAAATACTAGTCTATGTGTTTTCATGGTGTAACCTATTTAAGTCTTTCCAAAATCCCTAGGAAGTGGTACTATTATTTCCCTCATTTTACAGATGGGGGAATTGAGGCACAAAGAGATTACACAACTTTCACAGGACAGAGTGTGGCAGTTAAGTGGGAGCTGAGCTCAACACCGGCTGCAGAGCCCACGCACGGGGTCACCACGCCAGCTCCATGCGCTGTGGGTGTCATCCCAAAGCAGCAGGAAGAAACATTATGTAATAAATGATACCAGGGACATTTGACCCCCACTTCACATCATGTATAAAAATACATAGCCGATGAATTAAAAGCCTAAAGTTAAAAATAAAATTATAAAAATATTAGACAAAACTATGAGAATTTATGTAACACTGGGGTGGGGAGGGCCTTCTTAAGCAAAGCAGGAAACCCAAAAGTTACAAAGAAAAAGAATATATATATTAAGAAAGTAAAAAGCTAAAACCTGTGACAAAAGCAACTGAAGACAAATGATACACACTATACATATAACAAAGGGATACAATCTTAATATATAAAGAGCTGCTTTAGATTAATAATAAACCCACAGGAAAATAAAGCACATAAATAGGCAATGCAGAGGCTAAAGTCATCAGTGGTCAGGGGTATGCAGATTAAGACAGCAGCGGCTCTTACTTCAGGATTCCTGGATTGTTAAAAATTTAAAAGATTGATGTTATCAGGTATTAGTGAACGTATGGGCAATAGTACATTTTTACATACTTTTGGAGGGGTTGAAAATTACTGTAAAGTTTTGGGAAGGGAATTTGGTCATTCTTTTTTTTTTTGAAACATCTTTATTGGAGTATAATTGCTTTACAATGGTGTGTTAGTTTCTGCTTTATAACAAAGTGAACCAGCTATACATATACATATATTTCATAGGTCCCATGTGTTTTTGTTTTTATTTCCATTTCTCTGGGAGGTGGGTCAAAAAGGATCTTGCTGTGATTTATGTCATACAGTGTTCTGCCTATGTTTTCCTCTAAGAGTTTTATAGTGTCTGGCCTTACGTTTAGGTCTTTAATCCATTTTGAGTTTATTTTTGTGTATAGTGTTAGGGAGTGTTCTAATTTCATTCTTTTACATTAGCTGCCCAGTTTTCCCAGCACCACTTATTGAAGAGGCTGAATTGTATTGTATACAATTGAAGAATTGTATATTCTTGTCTCCTTTATCAAAGATAAGGTGACCATATGTGTGGGTTTAACTCTGGGCTTTCTATCCTGTTCCATTGATCTATATTTCTGTTTTTGTGCGAGCACCATACTGTCTTGAATATTGTAGCTTTGTAATATAGTCTAAATTCAGGGAGCATGATTCCTCCAGCTCCATTTTTCTTTCTCAAGATTGCTTTAGCTATTCAGTGTCTTTTGTGTTTCCATACAAATTGTGAAATTTTTTGTTCTAGTTCTGTGAAAAATGCCTTTGGTAGTTTGATGTGATTGCACTGACTCTGTAGATTGCTTTGGGTAGTATAGGCATTTTCACAATGTTGATTCTTCCAATCCAAGAACACGATATATCTCTCCATCTGTTTGTATCATCTTTAATTTCTTTCATCAGTGTCTTATAATTTTCTGCATACAGGTCTTTTGTCTCCCTAGGTAGGTTTATTCCTAAATATTTTATTCTTTTTGTTGCAGTGGTAAATGGGAGTGTTTCCTAAATTTCTCTTTCAGATTTTTCACCATTAGTGTATAGGAATGCAAGAGATTTCGGTGCATTAATTTTGTATCCTGCTACTTTACCAGATTCATTGATTAGCTCTAGTAGTTTTCTGGTAGCATCTTTAGGATCCTCTATGTATAGTATCATGTCATCTACAAACAGTGACAGTTTTGCTTCTTCTTTTGTCATTTGGATTCCTTTTATTTCTTTTTCTTCTCTGATTGCTGTGGCTAAAACTTGCAAAACTCTGTTGAATAACAGTGGTGAGAGTGGGCAACCTTGTCTTGTACCTGATCTTAGTGGAAATGGTTTCAGTTTTTCACCATTGAGAATGATGTTGGCTGTGGGTTTGTCATATATGGCCTTTATTATGTTGAGGTAAGTTCCCTCTATGTCTACTTCCTGGAGCGTTTTTATCGTAAATGGGTGTTGAATTTTGTTGAAAGCTTTTTCTGCATCTATTGAGATGATCATATGGTTTTTCTCCTTCAATTTGTTAATATGGTTTATCACATTGATTGATTTGCGTATATTGAAGAATCCTTGCATTCCTGGGATAAACCCCACCTGATCTTGGTGTGTGATCCTTTTCATGTGCTGTTGGATTCTGTTTTCTAGTATTTTGTTGAGGATTTTTGCATCTATGTTCATCAGGCACTGAAACCAAATCAATATACAAATGGAAAACAAGCTGAATGTCCATGAATAGGAGAATGGTTGAATAAGTTATGGTACCTTCACATAAAGCAAGAAATATGTGGCAGTTTAAGGACAAGGGAAACAATGAGATACTATTGCACACAAATTAGATTGAGAAGGATGCAAATGTCTCAAAGTGCAAAGTGGGTCAGTGATGTAGGGAAACAGCAACTCAGGAACAGCTCTTAGGGTGAAAATTGGCAGAATCCCTTTGGAAAACAGTCGGCAATATTTAGAAAACTTAACACGTGGTCTGCAAACTTTGGTGTCTACTCCTAGGGATGTTCTCTAGAATAACTCATTCAAGAGAGCACCAGGAGACAAGACATATGTGGAACCTTATTGTGGTGTGGCTTGCAACAGCCAGAAATTAAAGACCACCCACACGTCCACCAGCAGGGAAGTGGGTGAACACAGTGGTTTACTTACATGGTGGTGCACTACACAGAAGCTAAAATGAATGGATGACACCTATCTGTGTCAACTGGCTGCTCTTTAAAACAGAATGACCACTGGAAAAAAAGCAAGTCACAGAATGATTAAATTAAATGATGTAAATTAGATGAAAACACATTCTGCTGTGTGTGTGTGTGTGTGTGCCTGTGTGTGTGTGTGTGTGTGTGCCTGTGTGTGCCTGTGTGTGTGTGTGTGTGTGTACCACGCAGGTATATGCAGTCATAGTGAGAGAACATGGATGCTGGGTTATGACTTGTGTGGGATTCTCCATGTCCCTGCCTGGCTGATTGAGTGACGAGAGCCAGCTGGACTTGCCAGCTTTTGACATACTGGAGATTATTCTTAGTTGTTACTTCCAAACTCTAATCTGGAAGCCTGTGAGTTCATATGAAAGAGGAACTATAAGAATATGCAGATGGTGCAAAGTTCAGTGTTTCCTGAACAGAAGCAGAGGAGGAGGTCTGAAAAGGACAGATGAGTAGAAGGAGGAAGAAACGATGATTAGATCTAAGAAAGGGGCAGACTATCTCACCAGAAAACCTTCTGCCCCATTCCCTAGACCCTGCCAGAGCCCCGTCTCTGTAAAACCAACACACCACTGAATCCACCTCTCCCTGAGGAAGGGGTGTTTCTCAAAGGGTGCTGCATGGAACAATCGTTCTGCACGATGCTAAGAGTCGTACGTCAAATTCTCTTGGGACACACTGGATTTAAAAAAAAAAAAAAAAGAGGGCTTCCCTCGTGGTGCAGTGGTTGAGAGTCTGCCTGCCGATGCAGGGGACACGGGTTTGTGCCCCGGTCCGGGAAGATCCCACATGTCGTGGAGCGGCTGGGCCCGTGAGCCATGGCCGCTAAGCCTGCACATCCGGAGCCTGTGCTCCGCAACGGGAGAGGCCACAACAGTGAGAGGCCTGCGTACCGCAAAAAAAAAAAAAAAAAATTAACCACGGTCCATTACCCCAGAACTTCTCAGAATCCTCAATGCTTATGTGCATTGTGAACCTCTAGAAGGGGGATGTGTTCAACAGTTTCCCAACCTTTTTTATACCATGGGACCCTCTTCTGGGGAGAAAGTTTTGGGACCAGTTGATCCAGTGCACACTTTGAAAAATACTGGGTTAAGACAAAATGCCTGTAAGACTGATCTATCAGTCATTAACTGAATTTGTGTGGAACTGATAAGATTTGCTGTCCACTCTCTTAACAGGACACAAAATAGCCTGATTCTCTGGAAGCTGTTTAACTCGCCACAGTCTAGGACTCCCTCCTTCCACAAGGCCAGAAGCACGTGGAGTGCTCACTGTAGGGGCTTTCCCTGGGTGGTTGAAGTGGGCAGGGAAGCTGTGGAAGGGGCGTATGGCGTATGAACGCCAGCCCTTTAGGATGGGAATGGGCGGTGTATAGCTCTTGGACAATGCCTTGTGCACTGCACCAAGTACAAAAGTCTCAAAACACATCATATGGCGCCTGAGCTGAGAGGCTTACTCACAAATATTCTACAACAAATTGCAAATTCATAGACCCTTAACATTACGCACTGTATTAGCAGATTATTCTTCCATAGCTGGTACTAAAAATTTCATTAAAAATTGTATTTTGGAAAAGAATATATAAATATATGTATGTATGCGTATATATGCACACACACACTCACATATGCATAAAAATGCACAAGACATCTGTATAAGCAACATCCAGATCGAGAATCAGAACATTGCTAGTAGCCTCAACACCACCCACTGCCCACTCAACCTCCCCGATCACCTTGATTTTGTGATAATCGGTTCCTGCTATTGTTTATGGTTCCACTGCTATACAACTTTGCCTAAGCAATATAATTTCAAACCTCATGGACTGGCCAGACATGTGTCTGGCTTCTATTCTTTAGCACTGTGTTAGTGAGGTTTGTTCATGTTGCTGTGGGTACCAACAGTTCACTGCTCTTCCTTGCAGGGTAGAGTTATCACAATTTGTTCCACTGCTGATGGACATTGGGTGGTTTCCAATTTTTTGGCTCTCATAAATAATACTGTTGTGACCATCTGTGTACATGTATCCAGGTGCACCTGCACACCCGGATTTAGATCCAGGAGTAGAATTTCTGAGTCAAAGATTATAATGTAGCTTCAATTTCACCAAATATTGCAAAACTGTGTTCTACAGAGGTCGTTTCAATTTATATCCCTGTCAGCAGTGTATAAGCCTTCCCATCCCTTCATACCTTCTTTAACACTTGGGTATTGTCAAGTTGTTTCAGTTTTGCCCGTGTGTGTGTGTGTGTGTGTGTGTGTGTGTGCGCGCAGCAGTAGCTCATTGTGATCTTACTTTTGATTCCTCTGATAACAAATGAGGTTGAGCGCCTTTTCCTATACTTGCTGCTTATATTTTGTGCAGGGACTGCAGTGTCCATTCTTCTACTGAATTGACAATGCTCTTCTGTAGATTTGTAGGGGTCCTTGGTACATGATAAATAATAATTCTTGTCCATCACTCTGCGAACTTTCTCCTGACTCTCTTTGTGGTGTCTTGTAGTGAACTGAAGTTCCTCACTTTGAGATAGGTGAGTTTATTCTTTTCCTCTATGGTTAGTACATTTTGAGTCTTGTTTGAAAAATCTTTTTTCCTTGAGGTCATGAAGAAGAATCTTCTATAGTTTAAAAGTTTTATAGTTTTGCCTTTAACATTTAAGTCTATTCAACCCAACAATGAGTTTTCTGAATGATATGATGTAGAGTCCAATTTCTTCTCCTTTTGCTCTTCCTCCACTTTTCTCTCTCTGTTCTGTATGGATTCCCAAGAGTCCCACACTACCCATTGTCAGAGGCTCTGTAATATATCAAGTATCCATGTGTGTATGGCCCTGTTTCTCATTTTCCATTCTGTTTCATGGAAATGTAAGTTTTTCAAGGAACAGGGGATAGAGCTAAAGATAATTTTGAGACTGGGGCAATCATTGGTCTCAGTGGGGACTTCTCAACCACTGGACAGCAGTGGGTCCATGAAAGTGGGAAAGAATAAGGGGCTAAGAGAAAAGAGATGTCTTTACAAATTAGAAAAGTTAAAAAAATAGAAGATACCACCCAGCTACAGCAAGGATTAGTGAACTAGGTATCTACACATTGATCATGAAAAATGGTTAAAGATTTTTGAAGAGAAATTTGTCTATATATACTAATAACTTCTACTATTTGACTTAGTAATTTCATTTCTGGGTATCTATCCTGAAGAAATACTTAATAATACACACAAAAAGGAAAGATTTTCACATTGTTTATAAGAGTAAAAAATTAAAAACCTCCTAAATGTCCAGTCAGGTTAGTGTTTAAGTAAAGTATGGTGCATCCATACAATGAAATATTATATAAAAACTAGAATAATGTTTGTGATGAGATTTTTTAAATATGGGGAAATGATCCTGCTATACTTCTAAGGGAAAAAAAGGAGGCTGTCAAGTCATGTATACAATATAATCCCAAAGAAATAAAAGTGGAAATGGATGGATTACAGGTATTTTTCCTGCTTCTACATTATTCTCCTTCTACATTATTCCCCTTCTCTTGCTTTACTGGATTGAAAAAAACAACAAAACCTGACATATTACATATTCCTTGTAAGAATTTGAATTATAGAGGAATATGTGAAAAGTGTAGCAGTCATCACTCTCCAAAAGCAACCCCCCCACCCCCGCCCCTGCCCAGTTAACCATGCTGACTGTTCCTTCTCTTGGAAGGAGTCTCAAACTCAAATGTCTCCAGGGGCCAAAGTAGGAAATGAAAGAAGCCTTGATATAGATGATAGACTGGTATTGGACTGGGGAAACCTAGAGAATGAGCCCTGTTTACTCAGAATTCCACAATGACCCAATAAACACATTTATAGGCTGGATACAGCCCACTGACCACCACTTTCCAGATGTGCACTCTTGCTCATGTATTATTTTTAAAAACAGTTATACTGAGATATAATTTACATACACTAAAATTCGTCCCTTAAAAGTATCCAATTACAAGGTTTGTAGCATATTTACAGAGTTGAGCAACCATCACCATAATCTAATTTTGGAATATGTTCACCCCAAAAGAAACTTTGTACCCATTAATGGTCATTCTCCATGTCCCACCCCCAACTTTCAGCTCTAGGCAACTACTAATCTACTAATGTGTGTCCATAGACTTGCCTCTTCTGGACATTTCATATAAATAGAATCATACACCATGTAGCCTTTTGTATATGACCTTTTCATTTATTATAATGTTTTTGAGGTTCATCTATAGTTTAGCATGTATCCATAGTTCAATGCCAAATAATATTCCATTGCATGGATATACAGCATTTTATTTATCCATTCATCAATTAACAGAATTTAGGTTGTTTCTAGTTTGGGGGTATTATGAATAGTGTTATTATAAACATTTGTGTATAAGTTTTTTTGTGTGTGCAGAAATACGATTTCATTAGTTTTGTGTAAGTACCTAGGTAGAAGTGCTAAACTGTTTTCCAAAGTGGCTGCTTCATTTTACATTGCACCAGCAATATATGAGGGCTCCAGTTTTTCCACATGCTTCATAGCACTTCTTATTATCTGTCTTTTTAATTCCAACCATCCTAGTGTGTGTGAAGTGGTATCTCATTGTGCTTTCAATTTGCATTTTCTTGATGACTAATGGTTTTGAGCATCTTTGCATGTGCTTATTGGCCATTTATATATTTGCTCTGGAGAAGTGTTTATTCATTCCTCTTTATGGCCAAAATATATTCCATTATATAGATATACCACTGACATTCATCAGTTCATGAACATTTGGGTTGTATTCACCTTTTGGCTATTATGGATAATGATGCTATAAATATTCACGCACAGGTATATTTGTGTGAACATAAGTTTTCATTTCTCTTGGGTATATGCTTAGGTGTGGAATTGCTGGATCATATGGTTACTCTGTGTTTAATAGATTGAGGAACTATCAGACTGTTTTCCAAAGCAGCTGTTACATTTTACATTCCCACCAGCAGTGTATGAGGGTTCTGACTTCTCCACATCCTCACGTTGTTATTATTTGACTTTTTGATTCTAGCCATCCTCGTGAGTGTGAAGTGGTATCTCACTGTGGTGCTGATCTCCATTTCCATGATGAATAATGATGTCAAGCATCTTTTCATGTACTTATTGGTCATTTGTATATCTTCCTTGGAAAAATATCAATTCAGGTCCTTGCCGATTTTTAAATTGGATTATTTATCTTTTATCATTAAGTTGTAAGAGTTCTTTATGTACTGGATCCAAGTCCCATAACAGATACATGATTTGCAAATATTTTTTCCCATTCTGTGGGTTGTCCTTTCACTTTCTTGGTGGTGTCCTTGAAGCATAGAAGTTTTAAAATTTGATGACATCGACTTATCTGTATTTCTTTTGTTGCTTATGCTTTCATGGTCATATATAAAAATCCTCTGCCAAATTCAGGGTCATGAAGATTTACCCATGTTTTCTTCAAAGTTTTATAGTTTTATCTCTTACATTTAGGTGTTTGATCCATTTTAATTTACATATGTGGTGTGAGGTAAGGGTTCAACTTCATTCTTTTGCACGTGGCTATTCAGTTGTCCCAACACCATTTGTGGAAAAGACTTCTTTCCCCATTGAATGGTCTTGTTGCCTCTGTTGAAAACTAATTGACCATAAGTGTAAGGGCTTATTTCTGGACTCTCAATTCTATTTCATTGATCTATACGTCTATCCTTATGTGAATACTACATTGTCTTGACTACTGCAGTGGTGTAGTACTTGGGATATTGAGAAGTGTGAATCATCCAACTTTGTTTACTTTTTTTTCAAGATTGTTTTGACTATTCTGGGTTCCTTGCATTTCCATATGAATTTTAGAATCAGCTTGTCAATTTCTGCAAAAAAGTCAGCAGGGATTTTGATAGCGATTGTGTTGAATTTGTACATTGCTTTGGGGAGTAGTGCCATTTAAACAATGTAAGTCCTTTGGTCCATGCACATGAGATGTCTTTCATCTTATTTAGCTCTTCTTTAATTAATTTCAACAGTATTTTGTAGTTTTCATTGTGTACGTCTTAAACTTCTTTTGTTAAATTTATTCATAAATATTTTATTCCTTTTGATGTTATTGTAAATGGAATTGTTTTCTTATTTTCATTTTAAATTATTGATTGCTCACAAAAACAACTGAATTTTGCATATTGGTCTTGTATGCTGCAATATTGCTTGTTTTCAGTTCCAATGATTTTTTTGGTGAATTCCTTAGGATTTTCTACACACAAGGCCATGTCCTCTGTGAATAGCAATGGTTTTACTTATTGTTCTCCAATACGGATGTTTTTTCTTCCTTCTTGTCTAATTGCCCTGGCTAGAACCTCCAGTACAGTGTTGAGTAGAAGTGGCAAAAGCTGATATACTTATCTTGTTCCTGGATCTTAGGAGGAAGGCATGCAGTCTTTTCCCACTAAGTATGATGTTAACTGTGAAGTTTTTGTAGATGCACTTTATCAGGTTGAGGAAGTTCCCTTCAGTTCCTATTTTTTGAGTGTTTTTTAAAATTTTTGTCAAATGCTTTCTTGTGTGTCTATTAAGATGATCATGTATTGTTTTTGACCATGTATTTTTTGTTCTTTATTCATATGGTGTATTACATTAATTGATTTTTGGATGTTAAACCAATCTTGCATACTTGGAATCAATCCCACCTCTTCATATTGTATAATGTCTTTTATGTGCTGCTGGATTTTGTTTGCTGGTACTTTGTTGAAAATATTTGTATCTATATTCATAAAAGATATTGATGTGTAGTTTTCTTATGACATCTGGTTTGGGTATAATACTGGCCTCATACAATGAGTTGAGACAAGTTCTCTCCTTTTCTATTTTTTGGAAGAGTTTATGCAGGGCTGGTATTAATTTTTTAAATGTTTGCTATAATTCACCAGTGAAGCCATATGGGCCTGGGCTTTCCTTTGTAGGAAGTTTTAAAATTACTTAGTAGGAAGTTTTAAAATTAATTTAAAATTAGTATTCACTCTCTTTTCTTGTGATCAGTCTATTCATTTGATTTGTTCTTGAGTCAGCTTTGGCAGTTTCTGTCTAAGGAATTTGTCCTTTTCGTCTAAGTTATTTAATTGGTTGGTATACAATTGTTCATACTATTCCCTTTCATTCATTTTAATTTCTGTGAGGTTGGTATTGATGTTCCCTCTCTTATTTCTAATGTTAATAAATTGAGTCTTCTCTTTTCTCTTAGTCTGTTAGCTAAAGATTTGTCAATTTTCTTGTAGATTATGTATCACATTTATAACTGAATTATTATAAGAAGACATAAAAAGTGAAGGGTAATTCCTACAACGGGAGTGGGAGAACATCAAGGTGAATTCAAGCCTTTACTGTCCCATTCCTCCTAAATGCCAATACGGTTGATCCCAAGTTTTTCATAACTCTTTCACCATCTCTGCCTGGAGTGGTGGTAAGGTGGAACTTGGGTATTGAGGAGCACTGAAGGGATCTGGTCCCTTGGTCATCACGTACCAGCAATGATGGGCCATAAACTGTGGGCAGGGTTATGCCCCCGAGATAGAAGACACCATGGCCCCAAGCCATTTGGTCTGATGTCATAACTCACCGATACTCTTTTTGCCGTGTTTCCAGTTCTTTACGTCTGTGCTGCTTGAGAATGTGAATTTGGTCATCACAGGCCAACTTTGCTGTGAGAAAAGGACATGGGTGAGAAGAGCCTAGGGAAGCATATTAACATCATCCGTTTTCAGGTTTCCCTCAGACACCCTTCCCGAGCCAAGTGCTTTATGTGTATCGTCTCATTTAAGCCTCGGAACACTCCCTCATTTTATGGCAAAGAAATGGGGTGTGGGGAGGTTGAATAGATTTGCCCTTGAACTTTACCCAAGGTCACAACCTAATTAGTGGATTTTCAACACAAGACTCAAATCCCATGCTGTCAGCTAACTCTCTTTATAAAAGACAAATCCAGTTCCTCCTCCTCCTGTCTGCTCACTCAGCAAGCCTGGGGGCTCTGAACCTCGGGGTTCTGAGAATCACATCCAGATACATAAGCCAGGCTTGGTTCTCATCGTGAATTACAGGAAGGCAGACCGATGATTCTCTGGCAGGCACAGTGTGCCCACCTCTGGCCTGCCTGTGGATTTCCACCTGGGGGCTCCCAGGACACTGCCTTTGCCAAGAATCGTGGGGCCCCTGGTGCAGAGCTGCTTTTCCACTTCAGAGGAAAGGCATTCCGTGATCTTTGGTGGATCTCTTCAAACCACTTCAGAGCAGTTCATTCCTGCATTTCTCACGCAGAGCAGAAATGGCAGCCACTGCGGGTTTCCATGTTGCCTGAGAGAATAGCAGGGACTCATGGCTCTTGTGTTTCTAAGTCCAGTTGGTTGCTTCCTGGAGAAATGTGTGACTTAAGATTCAATATACAGACGCTGACACTATCCAGTTTCCTGTGGTGGCTACACAGAGGAATGAGAATGGAGCTTATTCTAAAACAGCCTGTCATGTCCTAGAGTGTGGGCTTTAGAAGAGATGTTCTTGGGTTTGGGTTTGGACTAGGGCTGTGTCACTTAAAGCTGTGTGAACTTGAGCAAGCTGCCTTAGCTTCTTCCCATGTAAAATGGAGATAATAACGCTTATTTCTAGGGCCATGGTGGGGATTTAGGGAGAGACTGCAGCAAATCCCTCCATACAGTGCTTAGGACCAGTAAGTGCCCAGTAAATGGGAACCATGGTTATCACTGTTGTCCTTATAACTATCATGGACCTGAGTGTCCTCTTCCTCCCTCTAAGCCAGACTTCAAAGGTGTCTCATCTTTCATTTCAGGAATGGGCAGGTGGCTAAGGGCACGGTTGGTCACACTTCTCAGGGCCTTTAGAGCAGGAGAGGTCAGACCAAGATTACCCTTTATACTATTATTTAGGGTAAAATCAGTGAACACAGTCAATGGAACCCCGACTGGCAGGATTCCAGAGCATCTCCTTGAAAGGGGGCCGCTGCAGTGAAGAGCTTCTCCAGCTCTCTGTGGTGAAGAGCCGGCTTTTTAAAACTTCCATTCCATCACAGACTGACATTTTTGTAAATAAGTGGGGAGGCTCTAGGCCATTGAAGGCAAGGTGAGTATTAAATGTAACAACAGCTGTCACTGGCACATTCATCATCTCTTATCCACCCTTAAAGAACCTGCCTATTTCTCAGGCACCTTGCTCTGAGGAGTTGTATCTCCTTAGCTTTACTGTATGAATAAGTCAGAGAATGTGTAAAATTGCAACCTACCAAGTTTCAAATGGCATATAGCATCCTTCTTCCTGGCCCCACTGAGGAACAGAACTTCTGGGAACAAGGCAGGTGACAAAGCCTGGACTGACTACAGCAGAGTTCAGGGGGACAGACTCCAAAAGACTGATATGAGTCTTTCACATAGATGCTTGGAATCCCTGGGAGCACAGTGACCCACTGATCTTCCTCTTTGGGCCCCAGTTCCAAGCCTGGGACTGGAGCTGCCTCAGGCAGAGGTGCAATGGGCCAGAGAGCTCTGTGAGGCTCAGAACTGTTGGGTGCTGGTCTGCAATGAGGTGAGAACAGAGGTTGAGTGTACAGGTTTACAAACTTAGAGTAACTTGCTAAAATACTTCTGACTGTTGCATCTGATAATAAAAACAGGGCTTGTATTTTGAATGGCTTTGGTTTGTTTTTTATTTCATTTTTCTAGTAGTTAACTTTTATTGTATTTTACAAAAATGTCAGTCACCACAGAGACAGCCCTCTGACTTCTATGGTCACCCCAAGTGCAGTGGTGAAATATTAGTTTCCAGAGGTTTCTATGTGGTGAGTGATTGAATCGCTTGTGGGCTGGGCCCCCTCATTTCCAGGTTGCCCAAAGGGTTGGTTGTCGTGCCATGTGGTGGACCAAAGATGGCCACAAATTCTTTGACATTCCTTCCATTGAGAGGAGGTCTATGTTCCCCTTGCGTCTGGGTGGACTCTGTGACTGCTTGGACCAACAGAACGTGGTAGAAGTTACACTGGGCCAGTTTCCAGGGCCAGGCTTGAAGAAACTGGCATCTTCCACTTTCTGTCTCTTGCTTTTGGAAGCCAGCCACCACAAAAAGAAGTGCAACTACCCTGAGACCACCAAGCTGTGAGAAGCCCAGGCTCTACGGGGAAGCCTTAAAAATGAGATGCCATGTGGAGAGGGAGAGACCACGGAGCCCTGAAGCACACGAGAGGAGAACCATCTTAGAAGCGAATCCTCTAGCCCTTCCTCTCTCAGCGGATGCCCCATGGCTCACAGAGGGACCACCCAGCTGAGCCTTCCCCAAATTCCTGACCCCTAAGATCACGAGCAAAATGAAATGGCTGTTTCAAGCCACTAAGAGTGCTACACAGCAACTGACAAGTGGAACATACTGGGTGGCTTCCATGTGCCCCTCCAGATCCACCCTTCACCTGTGTTGTCCCCGAAGGTCCCTGATCAATGCATCAGTGGGCTTCACGTTCGGTTCAGCCACTGGGAACCCTGACCAGAGACTGGAGGGTACGGGACAGTGAGGAGAGGACACTTCTTCCCCAGCCTCTCTCTGTAGGGTCTCTCCAGGCTGTCTGCATCTCTACTGAGGACCAGAGCTCCTCCCAAGGCAGCTCTGGCTCCAGAACACTTCCCTTTTGGGTTATTCTCACATTCTTTCCCTTCCCCGACCCCACCAGGACTAGGAGTTCTAATGGCCCTGCACGCTGGCCTACACCTTCTAAGTATCCCAACTGGAAGGTGCCATATGCTTTTTTGTTGGAAAGAGATTCGGGGTCCGTGGGAAGAAGGACTACACATCCGAGACCGTGGGTAGGAGGGGGGCAGGAGGGAGATGTGGAGCTCGTGTTTCTACAGTCCTGGTAAATGAGAAGTGCCCTGTCTGCAACCTTTCCCATGCTGGCCACCGTAAGACAGAGTGACTTTTGTGATCTTCCCTGCCATGAAGACAGGGGATAAAAATCCTTCCTGCCCCAATCATTTAGTTCAGAAATAATCTTGGAATTTTCTTTTTTTTTTTTTTGTTTCTTAAGTTAAATTCCATGTCAGAAGCAATGGGATGTGGCCTGAGAGTTTTAAGTACACCAGGTAGAGAAGACCTTTTCCTCCTGTGTCTTGGTTTTCTTAGCTAAAACAGAGGGGGTACTAATCATTCTCATCTTACCTACACTGCCAAAGTTCTGTGAAGAGCAAATGAACTAGTGATAGGAAATGTGTTGTCAGCTAGGAGGTGTTAGACGGTGGCACTGGAAGAAGCAGCTGTCCCCCTCCTCATTATTCTAGTGGATGCACTAGATCATTTCAGGTTTCGAGATGAGCAAGCTGAAGGGTCATGACTAAGGTAAGGCAGGATGTTGCCAAGGCATGGATTTGACTCACACACGCTAAGAGGCTGGTGTGCAAGTGGGGCGTCATTCAGAGGGAAAGGGGTCTTAGCTGACCCCCGCCATCTGCTCCTCTCTCCTCCTCCTCCAGCCAGGCCAGCTGCGTGTCTCTTACCAAGAATGGCCTCCCGAGGAAGTGCCAGATTGGGGTTTGCACATTTGAGGGTCTTGCTTAAGAGGGTATATTTTAGGTTCTTTTCTCTTTCAGCAAAAAGTGGGACTTCGTGTTTAATGACTGGTGACCGTCGAACACCAGGTCTGCCCACAGTTCCTCTGAGCTGGCACTCAGGCACTCCTGGTCAACCCCTTCCTTTTCCTGGCCTGCATGGGGTCCCTGGAGCCCAAGCCCTACCGTGACCTCACAGAGAGAAGAGCTGAGAACTCAGCTGAAGAACTGCCCATCCAGGGGCACGTCCCAGGGGTATGTGTTACTAGGGACCCCAGTTACCCTCTGGCAAAAAGGGGGTCATAATCTTCTCCTGAAGGACTTTATAGCAGAGAGGGGACATGGCTGGATGGAGCCTGGGGCCTGTCACTTCCCCCTCTGAACCTGGGGCTTGTTAGTACCTGGAGGAAGGTCACACCTCCTACAGGTGCATCGAGGCACGAAGCAGGTGCTCAACCACGGACAGCATGGTTATTATTCCCACGGATACAGCTCTTTGAGGAAGGAGTGCCTGCAAACGCTCTCATTCCCCGGAAGCCCAGGGAGTGGAAGGGGCCTAAGCCGCTCACCTCGTCCATCTCTCAGGACAGTTTCACTCTCGCCTGAGATCCAGCGGTAGCAGGGGAACTCAATGTAATCCCCGCAGGGCGTCTTCAGCGTGATGTACTTCAGGTACCAGTCGTCATGGAGCCAGTACTTGCGCTTCTCGATTCTGATCAGCTGGATGTCGCCCAGTTCGTCATCAACTACAACATTGTAAGAATCAACCTGAGAAGGAGAAAAGGCAAGTCAGACCATCTGGGAGCTCCTGAGCCTTTGAATCACCCTCAATCCATTTAGATGAGATGTCTGCCAAATGCCTGCCCTTGGCATGGCTCTGCTGTACCCTGGGTGACAGAGATGGCCAATGCCCCAGCTCTACCCTTAAGAGATGGAAGTCTAGCGAGCAAGGGATGGCGCTGCTCAGAGAGAGACATTCTGCTGTCTGCGCACAGCCCAGTGCCAGGCCAGGCTCGGTGAGGGCCTCTGCAGCTGCCCCCACTCACAACAAGGGCAGCAAGGCTGCTGGCCCTGCTACCTTACAGGGCTAGATGGACAAACTGGACCTCGCACTCAAGGGCAGCCCTTTACAGCTTGCAAAGGGCTTGCTGACGTTGCTATAGATCCCACAACAACTTTGGGAGGGGTGGGGAGTTATGACCTGCGTCTCGGATGAAGACAGTGAGGTTCAGTAAGCCCCACTTCTACTACTAATTGGCAGAGCTGGAATTCCAATCCAGGTCTTTCCATATCTCTCTCATTCTCAGTGGGGCAAATAACTGAGTGCAAATGGGGAGGCTCAGATAAAAGTGAAGTCACACAGTTCAAGCTGTCCTGGGGCCTCTGCAGTTCACTGAGCCACAGTGATGTCAAGAAAATCAGATAAGCAGTTTCCACTATATCCAAGGCACAGTGGTGGATCGAGGCCGGCCTTGCTACCTCAGGCCACGTGCAGCACTGCTCCCCAGGCTGCTGCCAAGCTCCCGACCCCAGGAGAGGGGCTGGCACAGTGGCAGTGCAGGGCAGCCGCTCCATGGCTGCTGCATGATCTGCGCATGTGCAGCTCTGGACGGCAGATGGGAAGGAAGGATGGGGGCTCAAGCTTTGCATCGGGCGTTCCAAAGACCAGTAGGTTTGGGGAGCCCCAGACTCAACGCCCTCTGAGGCACTTTCTAAGCCAGATTTCACCCATCTCTGAACTTTTTCCTCGGTGGCAGGCTTAGAGTTCTCAGTGTGATGGTGAAGTAAGTGGAGGGCAAGGGTGTTCATCTCGCACATGACCCCATGCATCCCCATTTCCATCCTTCTCCCTCCAAATGCCACTGGGAGGACTTCTTAAAGGGAGTGGGAAGTTGAACATTTTCAGCAAAGCCCTTGGCTCTGAGCACAGTGAGCAGCTCGCAGGTCCTGGCTGCCTCAGATGCCAGATGCTTGTGGTCAGAAAGGGAAGTCTCTTCCTAGTGCCTGGTGGTCTGGGCCTGGTCCTCAGTTAGAAACACTTTCTGGGGACAGAGGAGCCAGCCTGTGTGCTGGGTCTCTAACAGGTGTGCCAGCACATCTGTCCTGCCCATCCTGCAGGTCAAAGAACCCTCCTGCCCCACAGGCGAGGTCACAGAGAGCATTGCCCCCCAGGGCCTGTGGGACCTCAGGCAGAGGGGCCTGTCTGTACCACAGGGTGCCGATGCGTGGGGAGAAGGCGGTAGGCCCCGGATAGAGTTGGGAGAGGAGTCCCAGTGAGGGGCTGGATGACCTAAGGAGCTGGGAGGAGGGAGAGGAAAGGAAGGACACAGCTCTTGTTGGGTGGCTTCCCAGGGGTGGGGAGAGAAGGGAGGCCCCTGACCTGAGGCATCAGTGGGCCAGGGCAGGAAGGTTTTGATGAAGCAAGGGGCCCAACATCCACCTGGAGAAGCAGAGTGGGGACTGGTGGCTTAAGACTGGATGTTTGCAGGGCCCACCCCATTCGAAGTCCCACCTGCCACGAGTATCTGCAGAGACCGTGGCCCTCTTGCGGGGTCAAGACAGAGATTCCCACCGAGGACTGGAGGGAGGGCAGTGAGGGGCAGAGGGCGAGGTGAGCCTGAGTGTCAGGGCAGCTCAGAAAGCCTCAGGGGCCTTGAGTTCACATCCCAGCTCCAAAGTAACTGACCGTGGGCCAGAGCAAACCGTTGCATTCTCTGAAGCTATGTTTCTTCATCTATCAAGGGGAGATCACGCTTAGCTTGCAGGACCATTGAGAAATCCAAATGACATGATGCCTGAGGGGGCTCCTTTCTCCAGAGGCACGGACCACCAGCTGCTGTGTGTATCAGAACCACCTGGTCCTCCCTCCTTGACTCCTGGGGGTTCAGCAAGTCCCACACTGCCTGCGAGCGGCTCTGAGCTAGCATGGGCCTCTGCGCTGAGGTCCATGCTTGACTACATGTGCCACATTGAGTAGCCAGAAGTAGAGATGGGAGGAAGAAATTGAGCCCATGAGCAGAAACAACTTGGCTCAAAACCTGAAGGGAATTCCCGTGAGGATGGAGAAGGGGCCTTGAGGCTGAGTGAGAACCGGAGGCATTTTTGTTGCTGGCAGTGCAGGCCGAGCGAAGGGAAGTCAGCCTGTGTTGAGGCTTGGGCCTGGGCTCGGGGTGGCTGCTCCAAGGGAAGTGGCTTTCCGGTGGCTCCGTGGGGCTGCAGGTGTCTGGGAGGTTGATGCCAGGAAGGCTGAGGCGAAGGGGGAGAGGACGGCCATCTAAAGTACCAGGCACCATAAGCATCTGAGGTGGGCAACTCTCATGGGAGGGAGGAGCCTTGGATCACAAAGGGAAGGGAGATGGGGCGCAGGGATCCTCTCCAGGGCGATTCTCAGAGGGAGGGCCAGACGTCCAGCTGAGGGTGGGGACTGATAAGGAAGAGACGAGTAGCTTCTCTGAGAGAAGGGAGAGCAGGGTCACCCTGGGCACACCTATGGTGCAGTCACAGGAGAATAGGCCCTCCAGGTCACCCTTTCCCAACGACCCACAGGCACCTGGCAGAGGGCCCTGGAGTTTCACCCGGATGAAATCACTGGACAGACCTACAGGGACCTCAGTAGGCCATCTGACAGAGTCTTGCAATGTGAGAGGACTGCCAGTCTGGCTTGTCTCTGGCTGGACGTGGCTTCAGGCCCGCTGCTACTGGAGGTGAACCAGGGCCCGAGTTCAGTCCCACCTAACTCAGGCAGTCTCAGGGACAAAGTCTGGTGACACTGACACTGGCATCCAAGGGAGCCACTGCTGGAGAGTCACAGGGGATAGAGAGGGGCCTCCAGGAAGATCTCAGGGCCCTGTGTGTCAAACAGCAAAGTCAGGTCTTTGGAAGATACAAAGAGCTACAGGGTGTGACAACCTTCCTTCCTCCTCTCCCTGGGCCAGTATGCTGGGTGGATACTGTGTTTGTTGACTAATTTGCCTTGACACGTTAATATCACATGTCCATTCTGAACAGTGGATCAACATTGTATCAACAATGGATGGCACGGCGCATGGCAGGCCCTCAAAAAATACAGCACATGTGCACGGCCGAGTGGATGATTATCTCATTTTACAGTTGGAAACTGAGGCTCAGAGAGGTCAGGCAGCTACCATGCTAGTGAGTAACTGGTGGCCCCACGATTAGAACCCACACCTGTGTGATGGCCTAACCTGGGTTCCTCTCACTGTTTCCCATGGCCACATTGTGGGAAAAGCCTTGGCCTGGGAGCCAGGTAACCTGGCTTTGGGCCCTGGTTCAAGCCCTCCATGGAGTATGAAGGGGCGATGTGGGGTGGGGTGGAGGACAAGGAAAAGCTTCCTACAAGGTGGCATTTGGGGCAGCTCTTGGGAGTTGGTAAGATTTCAGAGGTGAGTTGAGTGGAGAAGAAGGGGAATGGGTAGGGCATTCTGAATGTAGAGAAAGGAGGTGGGGAATTCGCATGTGAGAGGAGGAGGCTGGAGCATGGAGTTCTCGGGGCAGAGGTGGTGGGTGCAGTGGTCAGACACTGGAAAGAGACATGGAGCCTGGGAAACGTGATATTCACCAGTCCTTTCTCAGAATGGCCAGTTTGCTGATTTCACCCGTTGCTCTCAATCCTCTATTGGATACCCAGCTTTAAGGCTTTTGAATATTTCAGCAAATTGTTAGCTGGCCAGTTTTTTGCTTGATCTTTTTTTTTTTTAAATTAATTAATAATTTATTTTTGGCTGAGTTGGGTCTTCATTGCTCCGCACGGGCTTTCTCTAGTTGTGGCGAGCAGGGGCTACTCTTCGTTGTGGTGCGCGGGCTTCGCATTGTGGTGGCTTCTCTTGTTGCAGAGCAAGGGCTCTAGGTGCACAGGCTTCAGTAGTTGTGGCATGTGGGCTCAGGAGTTGTAGCGCATGGGCTTAGCTGCTCCGCGGCATGTGGGATCTTCCCGGACCAGGGCTCAAACCTGTGTCCCCTGCATTGGCAGGTGGATTCTTAACCACTGCACCACCAGGGAAATCCTGCTTGATCTTTATATCAGCATTTAAAGAAAGGTTTCATTTGTTTCTGCCCCAGATCCCTGCTACAGCAAGGACAGAGAAGAGTCATGATGTGGTCCAGCCTGGACTGCCTGTCTTGGAGGGGTCTAGTGAGGGGCTGGTGGGTGGTGGGAGGGGGCTGTGGAGTAGAGACAGAGGGAGATGATTAAGGGGTGGACAAGGGAGAGGCTGGGGCAGAGAGAGGGAGAAAAGGGGCAGTGGTTAGGGAGGCTGAGGGAGCAAAGAATGGGGGAGCTGGGGGAATCTAGGAGACAGCAGAAGGGAGAAGTTGGAGCAGTAAACGAGAGAAACGAGGGACATGGGGAATTGTGGGGAATAGGGAGCAGAGGAAGGAAGAGAAGGAGGAAGAAGAGGCAGAATGTAGGGAAGAGATGGGACAGAGAGGGAAGGTGGGGGATAGAGGGATTGAGGGTCAGAAGGAAATATTTACTCTTCAGTACTATATTATCATTTCTGAGAAGGTGGTATTCTAGAATACATTCTTCATGAATATACTGTAAGAATATTCACAGAAAATATTTAAGAAGTATAGTTGTAAGACTCGTTCACACGTACTGAGTACATTCAAGGGTGATATACTAAGCATCACCCTACTGCCTTTCGTTTTCCTAAAAGTGCTGCCAGGGAATGAAAAAGGGTCAGGTAAGACTTCCCAGAAATCTTTGGATCTGTGAAAGTTATCCTATCGGGACTTGAATTACTTTAAATCGACAGAGCCAAAGGAACAAATCAATTTGCTAAATTTGGGCTACGTCTCTGGGCTATGTGGGTCCACCGCCTGGGCTTTCCCAGCAGATGGCGTGACGGTTGACAGGACAATCTCACCTGCGAAGGACCCCAATTCCCAATCCTGTCCTGAATCACTTGGCAGAACTCTGATGAGAATAACCAGGGATTTGTGACTCAATTTATTGAGAAAAAAATCAGTCCCATCCATTATAGGACTGAATTTTGCATGGGAGAATGCTGTACTGACCTGCCAATGAGCTGGAAATGACTGAATTGGTTGCCCAGAAAAAGTCTTTATTGTTGTTACTGTAACTGTTATTATCTATAATGATTGTAACACTTTTCGGGTAAAATGGGTTAGCCTTATCTTCTCTGCAAGTATTTCCTCTAAGATTTCTCCTTCACCTTTACCCAAATGGGACGGATTGTCCTTAAGAGGCATTGGCTGGAGATTGAGGAAGTAGATCTGGGCTGTGCAAGTGTGGAGTAACTTTGCATAAGCAGAAGCTTTCTCAAAAGATGATTTTTTTCAAAGAGCCTTTTGGAGCCAGCGATTCCCCTGCAGTGCCCCTCCTGACCTGCCCCCTCTCACCACAATGGAAATGTGACATGCAAATCTCTCCTGAAATTTGCTGCTGGGACTCTCACTGAAGTGTTTAATCATAATGTCATTTGAATGAATTCTCAGGGTGGGGAAATAATGAACAGAGGGATGCTTTCACCCCTCTTCTAACGACTCTTTTATGGTCACACCCCCATACCTCCCCTCTGAGATGCCACACCCGGCTGCTTATGCTGTACACTGACGTGTGTCGTATGTGGAGGAGAACGGACCCACTGTGGACCACTTATAAAGGCAGAGAAGTCTGTAACCTGTTCTCCTCCCATACGTGTTGGGGGAATCCATGAAATAATGGAAATAATTATTTTTGACGGTGCTTCAGAATGGCCGAGGGTGTCATTATCCCAAACGGATGACCCATTAGCCCTCCTGCACCACCATCCTCTGGGCCAGTTCCCTGGTTGGGGAAACCAAACAATAGGAGGTAGTTCTTATACTCAACACCTAACTCTTCTAGAAGGGTCCTCTAGCCACATTAATATGACAAACTTGGCTAAGTGTCAGATGGGCTTATAGCGAGGTTCTGAGGCTCCTGGGTAGGAATCAAGCTCACTTTGAGTTTGGAATCTGGAAAAGGAGTGGGCTATGATTTGCTTACTTTAGGCTCTGCAGACCGAAAACACACTTCATGAATATTATCCAAGAAGTATTTGGCTGAACCATATGAAATTGCCAGTTTTGTCAAAAATATTCAACTATGAGCAATTCCTTATGGTTCAGCCAAATAATGAAGAGATAAAAAGACAGCTTTGTGAAATCTAAGTCCTTTTGGTCCAGTTCAGAAGCTGGGGGTGGCAGAAGGGAACAGATATTTCCTGGGCACCTGTAGTGTGTTGGAGCTGTCACAATAGTCACTTCATGAGCACTTAAGTAATGAGCACTTAATAAGCCCAGTGGACTGGGCACATCACACCAAACACTTGGCGAGGATCGCCACCTGCTGTGCTGCTCACAGAGAAAGCTACAGGCTGGAATTCACAGCCAGGTCAGTATGGGGAGCCCACTTCTGAATGAATCCTCACACAGCGCCTGGCACCACACACTAGACGTGCAGTCAACACGGGCTCCCTTTGCTCCCTGAACTCTCAGGCTCCAGCGTCTCTGGTGAGGAGGGGAGAGGGGAAGCCCTCCTCCTTCTTCCTCTTCTGAGCCCTCACACTCAGGGTGGGAGTGTTCCCTGGTGTACACTCTGCTGGGAGCCAGCGACGACCTCCAGGTTTGCAAAAGGCTTCTCCTGGCCTGGGTCTCTCGTTCTTTCCCTCTGCATTCCTCTGGGGACCTCTCCTGAGAATGTGAGCTGCCCAGGTGTGGAGACATAAGCTAGTGCCACTCTGGGCCACCGGCTCGAACTCCTAGACCAGCCTGAAGCCAACCCTTTTACTTTACATTTGGGGAAACTGAGACCCAGAGAGGGGGGCAGAGTGAGCTAGTGGTCAGGCCCGGATGGAACTCAGGCCTCTGGACCCCCAGCCCTGCGCGTTCTCCCCACAGCCGAGGTGCCATCTGTGGAGCCCTAGGAAGTGGGGCACAAGTAATGGTGGTCACAGCGCTTGCCCAGTTAAGTGGCCTCTCAGAGCCCCTCGCCCCCGAACTTGGGTCCCAGCCGCCCCGACGTCCGCACCCTGTCCCGGCCACCCCAGCCCGTCAGGGCCGGGCGTCCTCACCGCGCCGCGCTCAAAGTCGTTGTAGAAGGGCTTGTCCAGCAAGTGCTTCTCGCTGCAGCCCGCGGAGCCCACGAGGCTGAGGTAGATGTAGTCGTCGGTGCCCGCGAACCACTGGCTGCCGGTGGCCACGGTGACGGTGTAGGAGGGCATGGTGGCGCGCAGCGAGGACCGCGGGGCGCGGGCGCAGCGAGCACTGAGAGCTTTGGCGCGAGGTAAGCGCGCCCGTTCCTGCACCTCACCTCCTCCACTTGGCCTCTGTGTTGGCAGTCAGGGGACTGGGGCCACCTCAGCTGCTATCCCCTCCTCCCTCCCTCTATTCATTCTCTCACTCAGTTTCTCATTCATTGTTTTCACTCTTCACCCTTCCCTCCTGCCTCGGCTTTCCTCACTGCCAGGCCCTTGTGAGGCATTAGGTTTGGACTCCAGGGATGCCTGGAAAACCAGACACAGTCCCTGCTCTCACCAAGTCCCCAGGGTTAGAGGGAGGCCGCGCGACTGGGGCACTTAGCCATGCTGTGATTACTGAGAGCAGGGGTGCTCTGGGAGTCTACAGCGGGAAGAGGAGCCCACCTGGGGAGTCAGGAAAGCTTTTGGAGGGGTGACACCTGAGCTGGTACTGTGGAGCGCAGAGACTTCCGTGGGCTTTGGCTTCTTCCACAGGCTTGGCTGAATGTCACTCTGCTCCGGGTGCAGGTGGGCACTGAGGTGAGTCAGGTGCCAGCCACACTCAGGCCTGGAGATTGTCAGTGTGTAGTGGAAGGAGGGCAACAAGAGAAAGGGAGGCCAGGATAAGAAAACCCGAATCTGGACACCTAAGGCGTTGTCTGGAGGAGGTTGATGCGCTCGGAGGCGAGGGGTTGCAGAACTCGGGGGCAGGGAGGCTGGGCGTGTGATGGGAAAGGGGGTAGACTTGTTTGGAGATGGCTTCTGGGAATGGACCCATGGCCGGAAGTCCTAGGGAAGAAGATGTGGACTCCACAGCAAAGATGTTCCATGAGTCAGAGGTGGTACTTGGAAAACCCGCTGCCTGGCAGAGTAATGGGTTGGCTATCATTTACTTTTAATTAATTAATATTTTAATTTATTTAAAAATTTTTTATCGGCTTTCTAACTGATGATGGGCGAGGCTTGGAAGGCATGGTAGTAAAAGGCTTTGGACACTAGAAGGAAGCTTCGTGCGGGTGGTAAGCTTTCCAACTGCTGTGACCTGATCTCAGAAATCTTCTGTATTCCCCTACACGTCCTCTGTACCCAGCTTCAGAACTGGGTCTGACTGTGGTACACATTCAGTAATGAGTTGAACTAAATTTAAAAATAAGTTCATTCCACGTGAGGTTGTGGGTACATGAAGTCACCTGTTCTGCACACTCACTTTTGGGGACGGGCAAAGAGGCAGGCTCAAGGCAGTCTCCCCATTTCTGGGAGCCTGGGCTCCATCTGGTGGCAAGTCCCGCTTTCTCCTCTGCCTGACAGGACCACCACTCTGGACAGAGAGAGAGTGAGTACTTGCCATTCTCTACAGGTGGGAGATGAGGGCAGATTTCAGTGGGACTGGCTTTATTTATCAAAGGACAAACACCAGAGGGATTCTCTGGGAATCAAACTGTAGGACATGAAAGACTCGGGCTACAGCTGAGATAGGGTGGATGAAGATAGCACAAAAGTGGGATCCAACCCCTGCCATGCAAAATGTATGTTCCAGGAAACCCTGGAGAAGGTGTGAAGGATGGCTATGGAATTGTCCTTCAAATCTAAGAATAATAGGGCTATTGTTCTGCTAAAAAAAGGAAATACAACATATTTTTTGATGAAAGTAATGAACTATCTTTTTTAGAAAATAAAGAAAAGTTTGATACACAAATAAAACTCATAACAATATGCAGAAAAAACAATTAGTAAACATTTACTAATTACATTAGACATTTTTACATTAAGAGCACATTGTAAGTGCAATTTCCTGTTTTATTTCCATTTTCTTTAATATTATAACATATTTTCCCATATAATATCACGTTTTAAGTATTTCATTGACTGTGTAATATTTAATTGTATGGATATACCACCATTTCCTTAATTAGTCCACTATTCTTGGGCATTTAGGTTGCTTTCCCTCATAAATAATGCTACAGTACATATTTTGTGCTTAAAACATTAAAAAATTTTTCTTAATATAGGGACTTAGAAATGGGCCAAAGCGTATGAACATTTTAAGACCTTTTTAACGTTATTAAGCTACTTCCCCAAGCACTGAGTTAATTTATACCCATGCCATTTAGTCTCATGCAGAACATGGAATGTTTGTTTCATAGAAACTTTGCCACCTTGGGATAGTTTCCAAAATATCACCAACTTGTCCTCACTGCTCTGCCCTGGCTCAGGCTTTCAACACCTCCTGTATGGACTGTAGTGACTGCTTCCTACCTAATCTCTTTACCTCTAGTCTAACTCCCATCCCCCCACCAGTTCCCCAATTCTCTAGCTAGAATTATTTCTCTTTAACATAGGTGGGATCATCTACTGCCTTAAAGTCCATCATTGCATGCTTTTCATTCTTTCTTTCCTCCATTCCTCCCTCCCTCCCTCCCCATCTCCCTTCCTTCCTTCCCTCCTTCTTTGTTACAGCTTTATTGAGATGTAATTAGCATGCCATACAATTCACTCATTTAAAGCATACAAGTCAGTGGTGTTTAGCAATATTCAGAGAGCTCTGAGACCATCACCACAATCAATTTCAGAATATTTTCATCATTCCCTTAGTAGTCACTTCCCATTGCCCTCCTCATCTTTCCAGTCAGAGTAAACACACCTATTTTCTGCTTTATAGATTTGCCTATTCTGGACATTTCATATGAGTGGAATCATACAAAATGTGCCTTTTTGTGACTGACTTCTTTCACTTAGTATCATTCCCCCCCCAGATTCATCCACATTGCAGCAAGTATCAGTACTTTATTCCTTTTTTTGCTGAATAATAATCAATTTTATGGATACACCACATTGTGCTTATTCATTCATCAGATGATGGAAGTTTGAGTTGGGGCTGTAATGAATAATGATGTTATGAATATTCATGTATAAACTTTTGTGTATACATATGCTTTCAGTTCTTTCAGGGAGAGAACTAGGAGAAGAATTGCTGGATCATATGGTAACTCTATGTTTTTAGCATTTTGAGGAAATGTCATATTGTTTTCCAAAGTGGCTGTACCATTTTACATTTTTATCAGCAATATATGATTCTATTTTATCCATATCCTTGCCAACACATTATACTCTTTGTAAAGGGGTATCTCATTGTGGTTTTGATTTGCACTTTTCTAATGATGTTGAGTATCTTATCTCATGCTATTGGCCAATAATAGATCTTCTTTTGAGAAATGTATATTCAGATCTTTGACCCATTAAAAATTTTAGCTTATTTATCTTTTCATTATTTTTTATTTATTTATTTTTTTTACATCTTTATTGGAGTATAATTGCTTTAATGAATGAGCTGTGGAGTGTTCCTCCCTCTCCTATATTTTGGAAGAGTTTGAGAAGGATAGGTGATAGCTCTTCTCTAAATGTTTGATAGAATTCGCCTGTGAAGCCATCTGGTCCTGGGCTTTTGCTTGTTGGAAGATTTTTAATCACAGTTTCAATTTCAGTGCTTGTGATTGATCTGTTCATATTTTCTATTTCTTCCTGATTCAGTCTTGGCAGGTTGTGCCTTTCTAAGAATTTGTCCATTTCTTCCAGGTTGTCCATTTTATTGGCATAGAGTTGCTTGTAGTAATCTCTCATGATCTTTTGTATTTCTGCAGTGTCAGTTGTTACTTCTCCTTTTTCATTTCTAATTCTACTGATTTCAGTCTTCTCCCTTTTTTTCTTGATGAGTCTAGCTAATGGTTTATCCATTGTGTTTAAACCTTTCAAAGAACCAGCCTTTAGTGTTATTGATCATTGCTATCGTTTCCTTCATTTCTTTTTCATTTATTTCTGATCTGATTTTTATGATTTCTTTCCTTCTGCTACCTTTGGGGTTTTTTTGTTCTTCTTTCTCTAATTGCCGTAGGTGCACGGTTAGGTTGTTTATTCGAGATGTTTCCTGTTACGCCATCTTCCCGGAAGTCCTCCAGAAAGTATTTCTCTTTTCATTATTGAGTTGTATGTCTTCATACTTCCTGATAAGGGGCTGGATATTTTGTTGCTTTGGTGGGCTGTCTTTTCACTTTTTTATGGTTATATTTGAAGCACCAAAGTTTTTAATTTTGAGCAAGCCCAATATATATATATTTGTTTTTCTTTTGTTGCTTGTGATTTTAGTACCATATCTAAAAGACTGTTGCCTATGCTAAAGTCACAAAATTTTACCCCTATGTTTTCTTCTAAGAAATTTGTCATTTGCGTCTTCATTTAGACCTATGATCCATTCTGCTAATTTTTATGTATGGTGTGATATGGGGATACAAATCCATTCTTTTGCATATGAATATCCAGTTGTCCTGAAACCATTTGTTAAAAAGAAGATTCTTTCTCCATTGAATTGTCTTGGCATCTTGGTAAAAAGTGAATTCACCATAGATGTAAGGGTTTATTTCTGGACTTTCAATTTTATTCCATTGACCAATATGTGTATCTTTTGTCAGTGCCACACTGTCTTGATTACTGTAACTTTGTAGTGAGTTTTGAATTGGGAAGTGTGAATCTGCCCTTGTTCTTTATTTTTCAAGAATGTTTTGGCTATTTTGTGTTATTGCATTTTCATATAAATTATAGGGTCAACTTGTCAATTTCTGCAAAAAATAAAAGCAAGCTGGGATTTTGATAGGGATTGCACTGAAGCTGTAGATCAACTTGGGGAATATTGTTATCTTAACAATATTAAGTCCTCTAAACAAGGAACTGGGATATAATTCAATTTATCTAAATCTTTTCTAATTTATTTTAATAGTTTTGTAGTTTTCATTGCACTTTATTCTGTTAAATTTATTCCTGAATATTTTGTACTTTTATTGAAGAAAGCTATATATATGTATATATGTTTTTTGATCTCTCCAACTTTATTAGGGTATAACTGACAAATAAAAATGGCATATATTTGAGGTGTGCAACATCAGGTTTTGATGTATAAATACATTGTGACATGCTTACTGCAATCAAGTAAGTTAACACATCCATCACTTCACATAGTTACCTTTTTTTTTTTTTTGGCTTGGCAAGAACACTTAAGATCTACTCTATTATCAAATTTCAAGTATACAAAACAGTATTATTAACTATAGTCATCATGCTGTACATTAGATGCCCAGAACTTGCTCATCTTGTAACTGAAAGTTTGTACCCTTTGACCAACCTGTCCTGATTTTCCCTACCTCCGCCCCTGGTAACCACTGCTCTACCCTATGGCTTTGAGTTTGAGTTTTTAAGATTCCACATAGAAGTGAGATCGTACAGTATTTGCTTTCTGTGTCTGGCTTATTTTACTTAGCGTGATGTCCTCCAGTTTCATCCATGTTGTCACAACTGGCAGGATTTCCTTTTTTATGGCTGAATAGTATTCCTTTGTGTGTGTGTGTGTGTGTGTATACACACACACATATACATATGTACACATATATACATCACATATGTATCACATTTTCTTCACTCATTCATCAAAACTTAGGTTGTTTCCATATCTTGCTATTGTGAACAATGCTTCAGTGAACATTGGAGTGCGTATCTCTTCAAGATCCTGATTTCATTTCCTTTGGATATGCACAGAGGTGGGATTGCTGGATCATATGGTAGTTCTATTTTTAATTTTTTGAGGAACCTCCATACTGTTTTCCATAGTTGCTACACCAATTTACATACCAGCAATATACAAGAGTTCCCTTTACTCCACATCCTGACCGTTGCTTGTTATCTCTTGTCTTTTTGTTAATACTCCTAACAGGTGTGAGGTGGTATCTCATGTGGTTTTGATTTTCATTTCTCTGGTCATTAGTGATGTTGAGCACCTTTTCATGTACCTGTTGGCCATTTGCTAGCCTTCTTTGGAAAAATGTATATTCAGACCTTTGCCTGTTTTCAAATTGAATTTTTTTTTTCTTGCTGTTGAGTTATATGAGTTCCTTTTTCCTTGTATAGTTTGGAGGTTAACCCCTTATCAGATATATAGTTTGCAAATATTTTCTCCCATCCAATAGGTTGTCATTTCATTTTGTTAATTGTTTCCTTTGCTGTGCAGAAGCTTTTTGGTTTGATGTAGTCCTACTTTATTTTTATCTTTGTTGCCCTGCGCTCTTGGTGTCATCCAGAAATTATTGCCAAGACCAATGTTAGGGAGATTTTCCCTTATGTTTTCTTCTAGGAGTTTTGTGGCTTCAGGTCTTACATTTAAGTCTTTTATCCATTTTGAGTTGATTTTGCATATGGTGTAAGATAAGGATCTGATTTCATTCTGTTGCTTGTGGATATCCAGTTTTCCCAACATAATTTATTGAAGAGACTATTCTTTCCCCATTGTGTATTCTTTGCACCCTTTTCATAGGTTACTTGACCATATATATGTGGGTTTATTTCTGAACTCTCTTTTTGTTCCGTTGGTCTATGGTCTGTTTTTATGCCAGTACGCTACTGTTTTGATTACTATAACTTTGTAATATAATTTGACATCCAAAAGTGTGATGCCTCCATCTCTGCTCTTCTTTCTCAAGATTACTTTGGCTATTCATGGTACCATATGAATTTTTTTTTTACACCTTTAGTGGAGTATAACTGCTTTACAATGGTGTGTTAGTTTCTGCTTTGTAACAAAGTGAATAAGTTATACATATACATATGTTCCCATATCTCTTCCCTCTTGTGTCTTCCTCCCTCCC
>NW_020172627.1:2269980-2284743 GCF_003031525.2 Neophocaena asiaeorientalis asiaeorientalis
TTGTTCTTCTTTCTCTAGTTCCTTTAGGTTTAAGGTCAGATTGTTTTCTTGAGATTTTTCTTGTTTCTTGGGGTAGGCTTGTATAGCTCTAAACTTCCCTCTTAGAACTCCTTTTGGTGCATCCCATAGGTTTTGGATCATCGTGTTTTCATTGTCATTTTTCTCTAGGTATTTTTTGATTTCCTCTTTGATTTCTTCAGTGATCTCTTGGTTATTTAGTAACGTATTGTTTAGCCTCCATGTGTTTTTTTTTTTTACTTTTTTTTCCCCTGTAATTCATTTCTAATCTCATAGCGTTGTGATCAGAAAAGATGCTTGATATGATTTCAATTTTCTTAAATTTACTGAGGCTTGATTTGTGACCCAAGATGTGATCTATCCTGGAGAATGTTCCGTGCGCACTTGAGAAGAAAGGGTAATCTGCTGTTTTTGGATGGAATGTCCTATAAATATCAATTAAATCTATCTGGTCTATTGTGTCATTTAAAGCTTGTGTTTCCTTATTTATTTTCATTTTGGATGATCTGTCCATTGGTGTAAGTGAGGTGTTAAAGTCCCCCACTATTATTGTGTTACTGTCAATTTCCTCTTTTATAGCTGTTAGCAGTTGCCTTATGTATTGAGGTGCTCCTATGTTGGGTGCATATATATTTATAATTGTTATATCTTCTTCTTGGATTGATCCTTTGATCATTATGTAGTGTCCTTCCTTGTCTCTTGTAACATTTTTTATTTTAAAGTCTATTTTATCTGATATGAGTATAAGTACTCCAGCTTTCTTTTGATTTCCATTTGCATGGAAGATCTTTTTCCATCCCCTCACTTTCAGTCTGTATGTGTCCCTAGGTCTGAAGTGGGTCTCTTGTAGACAGCATATATGTGGGTCTTGTTTTAGTATCCGTTCAGCAAGCCTGTGTCTTTTGGTTGCTGCATTTAATCCATTCACGTTTAAGGTAATTATCAATATGTAGGTTCCTATGACCATTTTCTTAATTGTTTTGGGTTTGTTTTTGTAGGTCATTTTCTTCTCTTGTGTTTCCCACTTAGAGAAGTTCCTTTAGCATTTGTTGTAGAGCTGGTTTGGTGGTGCTGAATTCTCTTAGCTTTTGCTTGTCTGTAAAGCTTTTGATTTCTCCATCGTATCTGAATGAGATCCTTTCTGGGTAGAGTAATCTGGGTTGTAGGTTCTTCCCTTTCATCACTTTAAGTATATCATGCCACTCCCTTATGGCTTGTAGAGTTTCTGCTGAAACATCAGCTGTTAACCTTATGGGAGTTCCCTTGTATGTTATTTGTCATTTTTCCCTTGCTGCTTTCAATAATTTTTCTTTGTCTTTAATTTTTGCCTATTTGATTACTATGTGTCTTGGCGTGTTTCTCCTTGGGTTTATCCTGTATGGGACTCACTGCGCTTCCTGGACTTGGGTGGCTATTTCCTTTCCCATGTTAGGGAAGTTTTCCACTATAATCTCTTCAAATATTTTCTCTGGTTCTTTCTCTCTCTCCTCTCCTTCTGGGACCCCTATAATGCGAATGTTGTTGCATTTAGTGTTGTCCCCCAGGTCTGTTAGGCTGTCTTCATTTCTTTTCATTCCTTTTTCTTTATTCTGTTCCGCAGCAGTGAATTCCACAATTCTGTCTTCCAGGTCACTTATCGGTTCTTCTTCCTCATTTATTCTGCTATTGATTCCTTCTAGTGTAGTTTTCATTTCAGTTATTGCATTGTTCATCTCTGTTTGTTTGTTCTTTAATTCTTCTAGGTCTTTGTTAAGCATTTCTTGCATCTTCTCGATCTTTGCCTCCATTCTTTTTCCGAGGTCCTGGATCATCTTCACTATCATTATTCTGAATTCGTTTTCTGGAAGGTTGCCTATCTCCACTTCATTTAGTTATTTTTCTGGGGTTTTATCTTGTTCCTTCATCTGATACATAGCCCTCTGCCTTTTTATCTTGTCTGTCTTTCTGTGAATGAGGTTTTTGTTCCACAGGCTGTGGAATTGTACTTCTTGCTTCTGCTGTCTTGTCTCTGGTGGATGAGGCCATCTAAGAGGCTTGTGCAAGTTTCATGATGGGAGGGACTGGTGGTGGGTAGAGCTGACTGTTGCTCTGGTGGGCAGAGCTCAGTAAAACTTTAATCCGCTTGACTGCTGATGGGTGGGGCTGGTTTCCCTCCCTGTTGGTTGTTTGGCCTGAGGCAACCCAACACTGGAGCCTACCTGGGCTCTTTGATGGGGCTAATGGCAGAGTCTGGGAGGGCTCACACCACAGAGTACTTCCCAGAACTTCTGCTGCCAGTGTCCTTGTCCCCACGGTGAGCCACAGCCACCCCCTTCCTGTGCAGGAGACTCTCCAACACTAGCAGGTAGGTCTGGTTCAGTCTCTCCTGGGGTCACTGCTCCTTTTCCTGGGTCCTGATGCCCACACTACTTTGTGTGTGCCCTCCAGGAGTGGAGTCTCTGTTTCCCCCAGTCCTGTCGAAATCCTGCAATCAAATCCCACTGGGCTTCAAAGTATGATTCTCTAGGAATTCCTCCTCCCCTGGTTGGGAAGCCTGACGTGGGGCTCAGAACCTTCACTCCAGTGGGTGGACTTCTGTGGTATAAATGTTCTCCAGTCTGTGAGTCACCCACCCAGCAGTTATGTGATTTGAGTTTACTACGATTGTGCCCCTCCTACCGTCTCATTGTGGCTTCTCCTTTGTGTTTGGATGTGGGGTATCTTTTTTGGTGAGTTCCAGTGTCTTCCTGTAGATGATTGTCCAGCAGCTAGCTGTGATTCTGGTGTTCTCACAAGAGGGGGTGAGAGCACGTCCTTCTACTCCACCATCTTGGTTCCTCTTCTGCCCCTAGTCACTCATTCTTAAAAGCTCCTCTGCCCCACTCATCATATGGCCAACTCATTATTATCTTTTGGGCCTTAGGATTCTGGTCACCAATTCTGATGTGTGGGAGGGTTCCCCACACCACCAAACAATTCTCAGACACCAGCTAGATGTGGTACAATTCAACTTGATTCTGACAGTATCAACCTGGAGATCTGAAGAATTTCTTAAAGGTGACCACTGGCCCCAAAGAAATCTTCTACTCCTAGTATCTTACCCCAGGTGTTTCCTCTGGAGCCAATTAGACTTCAAAAATAGTTTCTGATTCTAATGAAAACTGTTGTTTCTGTTTTTCCCTTTTCTTCTCAGTAACTCTCAAGGTGAAATGTATAGGATCATTCACTTTGTTTTAGCAGCTTTATTGAGGTATAATTGATATATAAAAACTGCACATATTTAATGCATACAGTTTGATGAGTATGACGTGCAATCACTACTTTGTTTTGAATGTAGAAATTTCAACTTTAAACCCTGGACTATGCATTTAGAAAAATGCCTGTGATTTCTCACTCTTCCTTTACTTTGTTCTCAAATCAACTGTGATGATTTAGCTCTGAAAGTTACACAGCATTGCAAGAAGGCAATGCTACCCTCCCACTGTTTCAGAATACAACTGGGTGGACAAATCTTCCATGTTTAACTGGACTAAAAAATTGATTCTATTTATTATGGCTGATAAAAATGATAGAAGCAAGTTATGAGTGTATAACTGAATCTTTGGGATTGAAGAAAAACATGGTTTGCTATTGTAGATGGAAGCTGAGAGTACAATTTGATATTGATTTAAAAGGGATGAGTTGTTCATCCCTTTTAACTGGATGGTTCTTCATCCAGTATTCTCATTGTCATTCATCAGAAGCAGAATGATTTGGGGCATGAAATTCAAGAATTTCATGAACCATAGGCTGACTGTGGCATTGGCACATAGGTTGGTAGAAACCAAATCTAATCTCTTCTAATGGGATTCTGACACACACAAAAAACATGTTGAAGCCCACAGTGGTCTCAGATACTATGCAATGAATAGGGCTTTGAAAACTACTGCTAATGACTCAGTATGATCACTAATAGATTTTCTTTCTTTTTTAAAAAGTATTTATTTATTTTTAGCTGCGTTGGGTCTTAGTTGCGGCACATGGAATCTTTTGTTGCAGCACTCAGGCTCTTTGTTGTGGCGAGCAGGCTTCTCTCTAGTTGTGGCACATGAGCTTAGTTGCCCCAGGGCATGTGGGATCTTAGTTCCCCGACCAGGGATGGGACCCACATCTCCTGCATTGGAAGGTGGATTCTTAACCACTGGACCACCAGAGAGGTCCCTGATCACTAATAGGTTTTCAACATGCCATGAAGAACATATGTTGTGTTATTCATCTTGGTTTCTTATAATTTTATATTTTCTATATTTTGTAATGGATTAAAAAATAAAATACTTAGACAAGTATCGAGTGTTTAACAGAGCATTACTCATTTGACAAAGCAGAAATATGAGGCTTGATATGTATCCTTAGAAAACTGATAACCCAATTAAGAAGACCCTAGTACCCATGCTGGTGAATATAAAAAGAAAAGGCATGAAGGGAGCTGCATTACATGGTGTGGTATAATGGTGCTGTGGATGCACAGAGATGTGTGTAATGTGGAAAGAGCCCTGAGCTGGGGGGAAGAAGATATGGGTTCATATCCAGGCTCTTTCAGAGCACTCAATCCATTTGAGCTCTAGTTTCTTTCTAAATATAATGAGGACAATAAATCAACCTAGAGATGCAGCCAAGACTGAATGAGAGAACTGAAGACAATGATATCAAGTGCTATGCAGGTTTAAGATGTTGCTATTGGTGAGTGATCACTGAGGATAGGAGCAGCCAAGGAAGCTGAGATGTCACAGCTCCTCACCCCTGCCTGGCTCAGAGTGATGTTTGCAGTGGTTAACTGGAAAGGGTAAGTGGGGGCTAAATAGCATGGGACCACACAGAAAGAGGCCGCTGGGACCGCTGTGGATTTGACTGTAAAAATGACCTAGTGAGAAGAATCAACTGGGCTGGGTAAATGAGAAATCATTCAGTGGCCCCTGATTTAAAGTAGATCCCGTTAATCTCAGGAAGCCTCAGGCTCCTGAGTGACACCATCCCTACTCAGGAAAGGCCAAAAAAGGGAGTTCCCTGACAGAGGTGGATCATCAACCTTTCCTTAGTCCTATATTCTCTCCCAGCTCCCAAAGCCCATCTTCTTTCAGACCCAATGTTCTTTTTCTTTTTCCTGCTCTTCAAATTCAATCAGGTCCATTTTTTTCAGATCACTTCTTCTCTTTCCCATTCAGTTGAGTCCGCTGTCTTGGGCTCTGTTCATCTTATCCATCTGAACTCTATCTAAGCAGCTGGTCCTCTCTCTGTAGCCCTTTTGGTCCAGGTAGATCATCCCTCCCTACTGAGTGTTGCCTTGCTTGGAGTTTGCCTTCTCAGAACAACTGCATTCTTTTCCTTAAACTGACCTGGAAACTGAGATTTTGGGTTTTTTGGTGGGAACTGGCACCAATGTGCCTCCCTTAGTTGAGACAGAGAAGCAGCTCTTGCTTTCCCATAATGTTATCTTTTAAAATTAGTCCTCATGATTTGATGCAGACAGACTCATGACCTTGCGTGCATTCAGCAGGAAGCACTTTTCTATGACTTCACATTATTAATTCTTTGAAGAGCCATAGAGAGGAACTGATAGAACTTTCACTTTTATTTCTTTGCTTTTTGTCTTTGATAATAAGTATCAGTTAAGGAAAGCACATCCTTCCTTCGAATGGTTCCCCAACCATGAGCCCTTACAATTTTGGCTTCCCTGACACAAGCAGACCTCCTGCAAGTGGTAGGAACCAGACTGGTCTACCAGCACCAGCAACCACACAGTGAAGTGTCTGGCTGATGGAGGTAAGATATTTCCCTGTGGTGCATCCAGCTCCCTCTCTGTGGAGGCTGCTTCATGAGCTTCAGTCTTAGCCACATTCCTGTCCTTTGGCCCAAGACAATGTGGTAGTTGTATGGTTGTGTTTTAGACTGGTTTCATTTTTCTTCATGTTTGTCTACCTCAACACTATTGACATTTGGGCTGGATCATTTCCGTGAGGGTTGTCCTGTGCATTGTAGGATATTTGGCAGCATCCCTGGCCTCTACCAACTAGATGCCAGTGAGACAATGCCAGTTTAAGACAACCAAGAATGTCTTCAGATATTGCCAAATCTCCTTGGGAGGTGAGGGGGGAGGGAACAAAATTGTTCCTGGATGAGAACCACTGAACTACAGCCAACTGGAGATGGCCTTTCTCACATTTGGAAGATTCATGGTTGCTGCTATGCCATTTCTGCCACTATGACAACTGCAGCCAGCTAATATGAGTTTCTGTATGTCAGGTCTGGGACTAAGTTCTGTGACAATTTGTTTCTAGTTTTCCAGCAATGCTGTAAGAGGCTAGGTAACATGGCCAAGTCACACAATGAGTGGGTGGTGGAGACAAGATTTGAAAGGAAGCTCCAAGAATTCACAGCATAAGCTCCTAACCATCAGAGTCTATTAATAGCTTGTCATGGTACTGTCCATGGTTGTGATAACAAGGGACTTAGTTAATAAGCGGCAAGCTTGCTGTAGCTCCTGCCTAACCTGACCAATGGGCCTGGAAGAGCAATCTTTTTGAAAGTTTTTGGAAAATGTTACACTAGCCTCAACAGAGGACACAGATTTAGATTCTACTAACTTTTGTCAGAACTACTGAATTGGTGCAATGCTGTCTGCCACTTAATTAACAGAGACAGAATACCTGAGCCACTCATACCTGCTCAACATCATTAATCATCAGGGAAATGCAAATCAAAACCACAATGAGATATCATCTCACACGTGTTAGGATATCTATTATCAAAAAATCAAAGGACAAGAAGTGTTGGTGAAGATGTGGAGAAAAGAGAACCACTGTACACTTTTGATGGGGATGTAAACTGGTGCAGCCAGTGTGGAAAATAGTATGGAAGTTTATTAAAATATTAAAAATAGAACTACCATATGATCCAAAAATCCCACTTCTGGGTATGTATTCAAGAAACTGAAATCCAGATATTGAAGAGATATTTACACTTCCAGGTTCTTTGCAACATTATTCATAACAGCCAAGATATAGAAACAATTTAAGTGTCCATCGATGGATGAATGGATAAAAACATGTGGTATATACGTCAGTAGAATATTATTGAACCTTAAAAAAGAAGGAAACCCTGAAATATGTGACAACATGGGTGGACCTAGAGGACACTGTACTAAGTAAAACAAGCTAGACCCAGAAAGACAAATACTACATGATCTCATTTTTTATGAGGAATCTAAAATATCCAACCTTGGGGACTTCCCTGGTGGTTCAGTGGTAAAGAACCTGCCTTGCAATGCAGGGGACATGGGTTCAATCCCTGGTCAGGGAACTAAGATCCCACATCCTGCAGGGCAACGAAGCCCATGCACCACAACTGCTGAGCTCGTGTGCCTCAACTAGAGTCCTCATGCTGCAAAACTGCAGAGCCCATGTGCTCTGGAGCCTGTGTGCCACAACTAGAGAAGAGAAAACCTGCACACCACAACCAGAGAGAAACCTGCGCACCGCAACAAAGAGACCACGCACCGTAACGAAAGATCCCACATGCCTCAATGAAGATCCCACGTGCTGCAACTAAGAGCCGATGCAGCCAAAAATAAATAAAATAAATAAATAATAAATAAATCTTTAAAATTCATATATATGCATAGAGGTATCATTTATAAAAAAAAAAAAAGATATCCAAACTCATAGGACAGAGACTAAGAATAATGGTTAAGAGGTGCTGAGGGGAGCCAGAAAGGGGGAGGTGTCAGTCAAAATATACAAATTTCAGTACTGCAAGATGAATAAGTTCTGGAGATCTACTGTACAACATAGGGCCTATTGCTATGATATTGTATTGTGTAGTTAAAATTTTGATAAGAAGGCAGATCTTATATTAAGTGTTCTTAACCACAAAAGAAAACAAAAATAAAGGGGTTGGAAGAAACTTTTGGAGGTGATGTATAGATTTATGGCCTTGATTGTGATGATGGTTTCATGAGTGCATGCTTATCTCCAGTCTCATCAAGTTGTATACATTAAGTATACACAGTTTTTAAAAAAAATTTATTTTTGGCTGCATTGGGTCTTCACTGCTGTGCGTGGGCTTTCTTTAGTTGCGGCGAGCGGGGGCTACTCTTTGTTGTGGTGCATGGGCTTCTCATTGTGGTGGCTTCTCTTGCTGCGGAGCACGGGCTCTAGGAATGCAGGCTTCAGTAGTTGTGGAGAGCAGGCTTCAGTAGTTGTGGAGAGCGGGCTTCAGTAGTTGTGGCTTGCAGGCTCTAGAGTGCAGGCTCAGTAGTTGTGGCACATGGGTTTAGTTGCTCCGCGGCATGTGGGATCTTCCCGAACAAGGGCTCAAACCCATGTCCCCTGCATTGGAAGGCAGATTCTTAACCACTGTGCCACCAGGGAAGTCTCGTAATGACAGCCTTTTGTATGTCGATCATACTTCAATAAGGGGGCTTTTAAAAGCAAAGTGTGCCTCCTTTGAGTCAAAACAACATGTCTCAGATGAAAATTTTGTTGGATGGAATGAATAGCATATTGGACATTGTGGGCAACAGATTAGCAAATTTGAAGATATAATTATAAAAAATTTAAAAAATAAAACACACACAAAAGTAATTCATTTAAACAGAAAAGAGCACCAGTGAAGTATGGGATAACTTCAAGCAATCCAGCATGCATATAGTCAGATTTCTGAAGGAGAAGTGTATATGTGAAAGAGGGATGACAAAAACGTTTTAAAGAAATAATTGCCAAAATTTTCCAAATTCCATGAAAACAGAACCAAAAATCTCAGCAAAACCCAAGCACTAGAGACGTGAAAATAACTACACCGAGGCACATAATAATCAAATTGCTCAAAACCATTGTAAAAGAGAAAATCTTAAAAACAGCCAGATGAGAAAAGACAGTTGCGTACAGGGAACAAAGATAAAGATAACATAGATTTCTCTTTGGAAATAAGTAAATGAGATCACAATGGCACAATACTTTTAAAGGACTGTGAATAAAAATATGCCAACCTAGAATTCTATACCTATGAAAATATCTTTTGAAAATGAAGTCATACAAAAGATGGTCACCAGCAAATCTGCAGAATAATAATTGGTTAAGTTAGTCTTTCTAAGAGAAGGAAATTATACCAGATGGAAATGTGGATCTAGAAAAAGAAATGAAAATCACCAGAACTAGTAACTACATGGGTAGGTATATAAGATATTCTAAAAATTATTTAAATTTCTTTGAGAGATAATTGAGTCTTGCAACAAAAATTGTAACAATGAACTGTGAGGTTTATAACATATGTACAAGGAAAATGTATGTTAGCAATAACATAAAGCCCTGGGGGTAGAAATGGAAGTATACTATTACAAGTTTCTTATATTACATGTGCAGTGGTAAAATATCACTTGACTATAGACAATGACAAACTAAAGATGTATGTATAGGGGCTTCCCTGGTGGCGCAGTGGTTGAGAAGTCCGCCTGCCGATGCAGGGGACACGGGTTCGTGCCCCGGTCCGGGAAGATCCCACATGCCGCGGAGCGGCTGGGCCCGTGAGCCATGGCCGCTGAGCCTGCGCGTCCGGAGCCTGTGCTCCGCAACGGGAGAGGGCACAACAGTGAGAGGCCCGCGTACCGCAAAAACAAAACAAAACAAAAAGATGTATGTATAAACCCTAAAGCAATCACTGAAATGATAATCAAAGAGTAATAGCTATGAAGCCAACAAGGAGATAAAATAGAATCGTCACAATTAGGTGGTAGAAGACTTTTGGGTTGATGTATATTTTCGTTTTTAAAAAAATAATAAATTTATTTAGTTAGTTAGTTAGTTTTGGCTGAGTTGGGTCTTTGCTGCTGCTCGCAGGCTTTCTCTAGTTGCGGTGAGCGAGGGCTACTCTTCATTGCGGTGTGTGGGCTTCTCATTGCGGTGGCATAAGGTGACAAGTATTTTGGGAAGTTGACGAGTTAGTTGAAGGCAGCACCAAGCTTAGAACTTAGGGCTTCCAATGCAAAATGTTTCAGAGTTTACTGCTGGTCCCTTGTATTCCATTTTCACTGCCACTTCCCTAAGCCGTCATTCTCGTTCTCCCGATTTCTGCAACAGTCTCTGTATCCACTTTCCTGCTTTGATCTTGGTTTTTCCAATTTCTTTTTCATACAACATCCACAGCTATGAATTATAATATGTAACTAATCAGAACACAGCTGTGACTTTTTTTTAGAGCATGTTTAATACTTCTTCATTGTCAATAAGATTAAATCTGAACTTTGTAATATGACCTTCAAGGCCAAGTATGATTCAATCATGGTGTAGAACATACTTCATAAAATTTACTTGTGATTGTCTAATCTCAGAGTTTGGGTTAAAAAGCAAACAAAAGGGGCTTCCCTGGTGGCGCAATGGTTGAGAGTCCGCCTGCTGATGCAGGGGACACAGGTTTGTGCCCTGGTCCGGGAGGATCCCACATGCCGCGGAGCGACTGGGCCCGTGAGCCATGGCCGCTGAGCCTGCGGGTCCGGAGCCTGTGCTCCGCAACAGGAGAGGCCACAACAGTGAGAGGCCCGCGTACCACACACACACACAAAAAAAGTGCTGCCACGTGTGTACATTATTTCGTATTTTTTGGTATTGTATCTTTGGGACCAATTCCTCAAAGCATAATTTCTAGGCCAAAGAGTAAATGCATATATAAAACTGCTAGATATTGCCAATTTACCCTCTGTATGTGGTTCCAATATTTTGTATCCCCACCAAAAAAGTGTGAGTTTGGCTGGTTCTCCTGGCTGGTTCTCCATAGCTTTGCCATCAGAGTAGGGTTTACACTTTTGGATAATACCAATCTGATAGGTAGGAAATGATAGATCCTTGTAAATTTTGTTTGCTTCTCTTGTTACTATTGTTTCAATCAAGCTCCAGAGAGGAAAAGAAAACTACACCAATTATTTTAATAGAGAAAACTGAATACAGGTAAAAGGTTAAACAGAAACTGACACACTAAAAAGGCAAAAAGTAAACACAAGGTAACAGAGCGCAAATTAAATCAACTATCTTAAAACTCTTCATATTTGGAATATATAGAGTGGCTTTGGTCTTCAACCGAACCTTGACTTCTCTCCATGACTGTCTGCCCCTGAATCATCATATTGACCCCTCTCTGACTCACCTGCTCAAAATTTGACATTTAGCCTTTTAATCTCACTGAGTAGAGAAGCTTCTTACATGCCAGAAGATTGTCTTGAACATAAATATATGACAGGGAGTCGGTTCTCTGAGATCTGAGGAAGACACTCATCTTAGAAGCTTCGTTTATTAGAATTTATTCCATTACATCACCAAGTATATGGGTCAAAGGAGAAAAATATAAATTACCATCTCATAAAATAATTACAAAAGATTTAATCCTGCTTATATATAAAGAAATGTAATGATTCTAGGCAACAGTGCTATGTGTACTTGGTTTTACTCCAAGGAATGCAACCAAGAATTTTATTTCTGTAGTTTTCATCTTTTCTCATCTTTCAGTGGCAAAATTTATCAATTTCACACTGGAGTGGATTATTTTGCACTTATTCTGAAAAAAAAAAACCGAATTGTTTTATCAGATAAGTCCCTGTGCTTTATCTAAAAATGACAGAGAAGAATTTCTGGGTTTATGAGTTTTATTACAGAATCCTGAACTTGAGAAACAGCTCAATACATTTTTCCCTAAAAAAACTTGAAATTGATAGCCCCTTAGTCACCACCACTAGGGTGGTGAAAAATCCAGTCTCAATCCTATTTTGGAGTCCCCTCAGCAACTCTAGAGTTGCATTACAACCTACTTCCTTATGTGGTACCTGGATATCAGAGGAAGATCCTCTGGTCTTCAGTTCATCATGACTGTGGTTGAGATGTTCACTGTCCAAGCTGACTAATCTACTTGAAGTCAAGGTGAGGACACAGATCCATTCCCTGTGCACTGAAGGATCTTGCTCTTACAGGTAAGTCCTCCTGGTGCCCACTCACTATCCTCTCACTGGTCCTGTCACACACAAACTCTGCATGGTTGAGGGACACACATCCCTTTCTACCATGTATAAAGAAAGCATATCAGTCTCAGGACTGACTTTCTAATTCCTGGGGTGATGTCATAGCACATTTTGGTCCCTACAGATGAGTGGACTTTCACCCAGAGCTACAGATTCACAGGATATGAACAAACATCTTTTATTGTTGCCTTTTAAGGCAGAAAGTAAGGGGAGTGTCCCAAGCCATACTAAGTTTTAGTATTTTTTGCCACTCCTGGAAGGATTTCTGCCACTCCTGGAAGGATTTCAGGTGGAAATAGGAAGAAAAAGTAGGAGAGGCAATGTTTCTCAACTATGGATTTTTGCAAAGCTGAGTCTTTTCTCTTCAGGCCACTGAAAAGACAGAATTTTCGGGACTGGGTGACCAGGTCCTGATAGGCACAAAAACAGCAGGATGGGTGTATGCTGTGGTACCAAATTCACTCTGAAATCTCAGTAGTTTAACTCAACAGAGTGTATTTCTCACTCACATATATCCAATGCAGGTTGGCAAGGGGCTCAGGAACTGTCTGGAACGTGCTCTTCACTATGGTCTGGGAAGTGGGAGCATGGAGAATCATACAACAGCTTTTAAGAGCATCACTTTTGCTTACAGTCAAATGGCCAGAACTAGTCTTGTTTCTCACCTGATTGCCAGGGTGCCAGGAAATGTGGGTTAGGTCTTTGTTCACCAAACATCCCTTTCTTCCCCCCTTCCTCCAGACAGAACATACTCATCCAGGGAAGATGATCCCAAATCCCATACAGTCACTACAGCAATCTGAAAATCCAAGATCTCTGGATTACCCTTAGATCAGGCCCGGCCTACCTCCTACTGGTCCAGAGCCCTACTAGCCAAAAAAGATCCACTATCTACACTCCCCTCCACACACTCCCAAACATGGTTCAGGGACAGAGTAACGCATCACTGTGCCCACTAGTGAAGAATAAGAGAGAGAAACACACGGGAGACCCTGATCTGTGGCAATTCTGGTGGACTGTAAGGCAGATATCCTGAAAGCCTCCTCCTCAACGGTGGGGGTGTTTTCCTATTTAGGTTTGACTCTCTAAGTGCCAGGGCTTGTGAGGAGGCCCAGCTGATAGGGGACCGCAAGTGTTTTGTTTTATACTCATCTGGGGTGAATACTGCTTCTACTGCGAAGTGTGCGACCATAGTCAACACCAGACCCAATCAGACCTTTGGTCCCAACAAAATACTTCCCAACAGAAGACTTTACCATGCTCTTCCTACTTGTCAGCAACTAGAGGGCAGCCCTTTGTCTCTCCCCAGACCACCATTCATTTTTATTGAGTCTTCAGGAGAAACCATAGATCAAGACTTGTAAAATTGTCCTTAGAGTAGCAGAGTTGAAAAATTAAAGTCTACATGTCAAACAGAACCTAGCTTCTTATGCTTTGGCTCTTTTTTTTTTCTAAACATCTTTATTAGAGTATAATTGCTTTACAATGGTGCATTAGTTTCTGCTTTATAACAAAGTGAATCAGCTATACATATATATATATATCCCGATATCTACTCCCTCTTGCGACTCCCTCCCACCCTCCCTATCCCACCCCTCTAGATGGTCACAAAGCACCGAGCTGATATCCCTGTGCTATGCGGCTGCTTCCCACTAGCTATCGGTTTTACATTTGGTAGTGTATATATGTCCATGCCACTTTCTCACTTTGTCCCAGCTGAACCTTCCCCCTCCCTGTGTCCTCAAGTCCATTCTCTACATCTGCATCTTTATTCCTGTCCTGCTGCTAGGTTCTTCATAATCTTTTTTTTTTTTTTAGATTCCATATATGTGTGTTAGCATATGGTATTTGTTTTTCTCTTTCTGACTTACTTCACTCTGTATGACAGACTCTAGGTCCATCCACCTCACTACAAATATCTCAATTTCGTTTCTTTTTATGGTTGAGTAATATTCCATTGTATATATGTGCCACATCTTTTTTATCCATTCATCTGTTGATGGACACTTAGGTTACTTCCATGTCCTGGCTATTGTAAATAGAGCTGCAATGAACATTGTGGTACATGACTCTTTTTGAAGTATGTTTTTCTCAGGGTATATGCCCAGTAGTGGGATTGCTGGGTCGTATGGTAGTTGTATTTTTAGTTTTTTAAGGAACCTCCATACTGTTCTCCATAGTGGCTGTATCAATTTACATTCCCACCCACAATGCAAGAGGGTTACCTTTTCTCCACACCCTCGCAAGTATTTATTGTTTGTAGATTTTTTTTTTTTTTGCGGTAATATTGTTTGTAGGTTTTTTGATGATGGCCATTCTGACTGGTGTGAGGTGATACCTCATTGTAGCTTTGATTTGCATTTCTCTAATAATTAGTGATGTTGATCATTCTTTCATGTGTTTGTTGGCCATCTGTATATCTTCTTTGGAGAAATGTCTATTTAAGTCTTCTGCCCATTGTTTTTTTGATACTGAGTTGCATGAGCTACTTGTAAAATTTGGAGATTAATCCTTTGTCAGTTGCTTCATTTGCAAATATTTAATCTTTATTGCTGTAGCTTTGTAGTGTAGTCTGAAGTCCAGAAGCCTGATTCCTCCAGTTTCGTTTTCCTTTCTCAAGATTGCTTTAGCTATTTGGGGTCTTCTGTGTTTCCATAAAAATTGTGAAATTTTTTGTTCTCGTTCTGTGAAAAATGCCACTGGTAGTTTGATAGGCATTGCATTGAATCTGT
>NW_020172627.1:2285280-2287888 GCF_003031525.2 Neophocaena asiaeorientalis asiaeorientalis
TTTTCCGATTTGGATTCCTTTTATTTCTTTTTCTTCTCTCATTGCTGTGGCTAAAACTTCCAAAACTCTGGTGAATAATAGTGTTGAGAATGGACAACCTTGTCTTTTTCCTGATCTTAGAGGAAATGCTTTCAGTTTTTCACCATTGAGAACGATGTTGGCTGTGGGTTTGTCGTATATGGCCTTTATTATGTTGAGGTAGTTTCCCTCTATGCCTACTCTCTGGAGAGTTTTTTTAATCATAAATGGGTGTTGAATTCTGTCAAAAGCTTTTTCTGCATCTATTGAGATGATCATATGTTTTTTCTCCTTCAATTTGTTAATATCGTGTATCCCATTGATTGATTTGCGTATACTAAAGAATCCTTGCATTCCTGGGATAAACCCCACTTGATCATGGTGTATGATCCTTTTAATGTGCTGTTGGATTCTGTTTGCTAGTATTTTGTTGAGGATTTTTACATCTATGTTCATCAGTGATATTGGCTTGTAATTTTCTTTCTTGTGACACCTTTGGCTGGTTTTGGTATCAGGATGATGGTGGCTTTGTAGAATGAGTTTGGGAGTGTTCCTCCCTCTGCTCTATCTTGGAAGAGTTTAAGAAGGATAGGTGTTAGCTGTTTTCTAAATGTTTGATAGAATTCACCTGTGAAGCCATCTGGTCCTGGGCTTTTGTTTGTTGGAAGATTTTTCATCACAGTCTCAATTTCAGTGCTCGTGATTGGTCTGTTTATACTTTCTGTTTCTTCCTGGTTCAGTCTCAGAAGGTTGTGCTTTTCTAAGAATTTGTCCATGTCTTCCAGGTTGTCCATTTTATTGGCATAGAGTTGCTTGTAGTAATCTCTCATGATCTTTTGTATTTTTGCAGTGTCAGTTGTTACTTCTCCTTTTTCATTTCTAATTCTATTGAGTCTTCTCCCTTTTTTTCTTGATGAGTCTGGCTAATGGTTTATCAATTTTGTTTATCTTCTCAATGAACCAGCTTTTAGTTTTATTGATCTTTGCTACTGTTTCCTTCATTTCTTTTTCATTTATTTCTGATCTGATCTTTATGATTTCTTTCCTTCTGCTAGCTTTGGGTTTTTTTTGTTTTTCTTTCTCTAATTGCTTTAGGTGTAAGATTAGGTTGTTTATTTGAGATGTTTCATGTTTCTTGGGGTAGGATTGTGTTGCTATAAACTTCCCTCTTGGAACTGCTTTTGCTGCATCCCATAGGTTTTGTGTCATCGTGTTTTGTCATTTGTTTCTAGGTATTTTTGATTTCCTCTTTGATTTCTTCAGTGATCTCTTGGTTATTAAGTAGTGTATTGTTTAGCCTCCATGTGTTTGTATTTCTTACAGATTTTTTCCTGTAACTGATATCTAGTCTCATAGTGTTGTGGTCAGAAAAAATACTTGATATGATTTCAATTTTCTTAAATTTACCAAGGCTTGAATTGGGACCCAAGACATGATCCTGGAGAACATTCTGTGAGCACTTGAGAAGAAAGTGTATTCTGTTGTTTTTGGATGGAATGTCCTATAAATATCAGTTAAGTCCATCTTGTTTAATGTATCATGTAAAGCCTGTGTTCCCTTATTTTCATTTTATTTTATTTTATTTTGCAGTACACAGGCCTCTCACTATTGTGGCCTCTCCTGTTGTGGAGCACAGGCTCCGGACGCACAGGTTCAGTGGCCATGGCTCATGGGCCTAGCCGCTCCACAGCATGTGGGATCTTCCTGGACTGGGGCACAAACCCACGTCCCCTGCATCGGCAGGCAGACTCTCAACCACTGTGCCACCAGGGAAGCCCTGTGTTCCCTTATTTATTTTCATTTTGGATGATATGTCCATTGTGAAAGTGGGGTGTTAATGTCTGCTACTATGATTGTGTTATTGTCGATTTCCCCTTTTATGGCTGTTAGCATTTGCCTTATGTATTGAGGTGCTCCTATGTTGGGTGCATAAGTATTTATAATTATTATATCTTCTTCTTGGATTGATCCCTTGATCATTATGTAGTGTCCTTCTTTGTCTCTTGTAATAGTCTTTATTTTAAAGTCTATTTTGTCTTATATGAGAATTGCTACTCCAGCTTTCTTTTGATTTCCATTTGCATGGAAGATCTTTTCCCATCCCCTCACTTTCAGTCTGTATGTGTCCCTAGGTCTGAAGTGGGTCACTTGTAGACAGCATATATACGGGGGTTGTTTTTGTATCCATTCAGCCAGTCTGTCTTTTGGTTGGAGCATTTAATCCATTTACATTTAAGGTAGTTATCGATATGTATGTTTCTATTACCATTTTCTTAATTGTTTTGGGTTTGTTATCGTGGGTCTTTTCCTTCTCTTGTTTTTCCTGCCTAGAGAAGTTCCTTTAGCATTTGTTGTAAAGCTGGTTTGCTGGTGCTGAATTCTCTTAGTTTCTGCTTGTCTGTAAAGGTTTTAATTTCTCTGTCGAATCTGAATGATTTCCTTGCTGAGTAATCTTGGTTGTAGGTTTTTCCCATTTACCACTTTAAATATGTCCAGTCACTCCCTTCTGGCTTTCAGAGTTCCTGCTGAAAGATCAGCTTTTAACCGTATGGGGATTCCCTTGTATCTTATTTGTTGCTTTTCCCTTGCT